>NC_091757.1:34413616-34713616 GCF_043380555.1 Nothobranchius furzeri | reverse complement strand
CAATTCCATTATCAGTTGTGTTGTTGGTTTAATGAGAGTAGGGAAGCTAGAGTGCTAAAGTGTTTTCCACAAAGATGAATAAGGACCACTGGAGGAGCGTGGCCATCATCCAGGTGTTCACACTAGGGGGTGCTAAAAGCGAGCAAATCTGCTTAATGTCCCTTTAAAACTACAATACTTATTTAGAAGCTCTTTCTGTAAATAAAACACAGTGAAACCCTTATTTACATAATAAACCACTTGCATTAGGGTGACATAATACCCTTGTAATTCTAGAATTAAAAACAAGTTGGTATTACAGTTAAATATTGTACAGTAAACATAATGAAATTATTTAGACTGTAAAAAAATATATTTTATAAAAATCACGCTAAGTCAATTTGACTTTTTAAAGTAGTCAAACTTAAATAAAATACTTTGGTTTGATGAGAGTTCATTGGTTGAAGGAAAGAGAAATGTGCTGTTGGTTAAAATTATTTTATTAATGCAGAACCGATGAACTAAATAAAATCAAGAAAACCCAAAGAACTTTTTTCTTCAGTGCTGGCGGGCCTTTTCCGCGCTGCCTTTAATAACAAAGGTGAATGTTGGTCCGAGCTTTACCTGAGGAAGAGGGAGAAACTAAGAATTAATTCATAGATAATATTTGTTCAGCCATTTAATAACCGATTCAAACAACAGACGAATCCTTCATATATTGATTTAAATATTTCTCAATTTGTGGTTCTAGTGGTCAACTCCGGTCAAGTTTTACTGTGTGTGTGTTTTGTGTTTAAAAGTTACCTCTAATACGTCAAATAACTGATAAAAAAAAACCTTTTAATCCAAAATGTCTTCCTTACTCTGTAATCCTAGATTTTAATCTTGGATTATAATTTTAACTGACTCAAACTAACTGATATATTTAGATTATTGAACTGGAGTGTTTTCAACTAGACTTTAGAGTAAACTGCCGGTACATTAAAATAGCATATTCTGTCATTCCAGTGACACACGTGGATGTTGTCCTGAAAACCTTGCAGCAGTTCTGTTCTTCTGATTTAGTTCCTCTTAAACTAATAAAACCAGTAAATTCTTTAAAATGCAACCAGATGTTTAAGAGCTTCTAACCTTCATGGTTAACGTGACACCCTGAAGCCTGCACACGCTCTGAGGACTAAAGGACAGAGACGTGTGGAGCTGCGCCCCAGCCTTGATAGTAGCAGTTGAATGTTTAGCCTCTAGGTGTTGGAGTTGGTCTCTGGGACCGCTTAATTCAAAGGTCACTTCCAGGGTGAATTTTGAAGGATTGAACACCAGGATGTTAAAGGAGGACTGCTCTGAAATCCCCACCTGTGGGCGATAGAACACCAACAGGTTCAGTGGTAACAGATTTTGGTTATGGGGGTGTTTGTGGTCTTTGACGATATGCTGACCTTCCCAAAGTCTAGTGTGTCTCGTTGGGTGGGGGTGACCTCCCTCAGGGCACCGTCTTGGGTCTCAACTAGAACTGAAGTGTTTTCTGAGAAACAGTTGGCCTTAACAGTCAGTGTGAGCGGCTCCGACTTCCTCTTTACTTTCAGGACCAGTTTGAAGTTCACAGGTCTCTTTGAGGTGGGGGTGAAGAACACCAGCAAAGGCAACCTACAGCAAAGAGGTCACAACAAACTAATGGATGAAACTAATGCTTTACAACAAACATGCAGAAACCTGGAAAGTAAATAGTAAACTTGTATTTACATTAATATGAAGCAACTGAGTTACTGACCTGCTTTCAGAAGCCACCTCTCCGTCCATGGGCTTCAAAATGACACAGGACTGTTGGTCTTCAGAGGACAGAGACGACTGCAGGACTGAGAAATGAGCAGGTTCTTTTTCTTCATTCACAAGATCCACTGTTTGCTGAAATTTACAACCTACACACACACACACACAAAGACAGATTTGCTCATTCATTCACATTTTCCCAGGAGACGCTTTGACTTCAGACAACAGCGAAAGCTGAACTCACCTGCAGGTGGATTAAATAATAATATTAAAGTCAGTAAGAGAACCCTCCCTTGTTTCTAAGCTTTTACACATGTAGAGAAAATAATAAATATACATCCTCTGGTCATCACCAGTTCTCCAGCAGTCTCACACGAACGAACTAATCATTATCAGCACTGTTAGTTTGCTGCTCCGGAGCATACAGGTGTGTGTTCACACAATGCCAATGAGGAAAGACATCAACGGTGATCAATCTGGGAAGGGTCACAGGGCAATTTCATACACCTTGAACTCCTTCATTCTACACAGAGAAAGATTAATGATGAGGGGGAAGCACTTAAAGCAGCTGTCAGTCATCGCAGGAGTGAAAGTCCTGTGGAGTCCAACCCTGAGGTCAGAGGTCAAGGAGCGTAACACTCAGGGAAACAAAATATACCAAAGAGCTCCATCTCAGACCCAACAGGCCTCAGCTAGCAGGGCAAAGGTTAAAGTTCATGACAATATGACAGGAAAAAAAACCATTATTTATTAGGTCTTTTAGAGATGAGATAGTGTGTTTTTCACCATGACTATAACACTTACCAACAGTTAGTTCTCCAAAATCAACATGAACTCTGCTGAGATAGACGTGTGGTTCTCTGGCGGTGCCCACTAACAGGAAAGGAACAGACAGCGACAGGGTTTCTACCACAAAGCTCCAGAACGATTCCACCGTGTCCTTTTGGTTTGCCGAGTATTTAAATCTCATCTGGAGACACATGGAGAGCAATAACACTCAAGGACCTGTGAGCCAGATGATTTAATATTATGTACTTCTTGTCTTACTTCCAATGACGTCCCAGGCTGGATGGAGCCAGAAGACGTGAGACAACGGAAACGAGTAGCATCTGTGTCCTCACACCTCCATCTGAACGAGTAAGCCTTACTGGTTGGGTTCACCACATTAAAACATCTGCAAAGTCATGCAAGAACACAAATCTTTAGAGCTGCGAATGGATGCAGGTAAAACTTTCCCTTCCTTCTTTCACCGTGTGGTTGTTTGAAAGAGGCCGACGGCTTCAAACTCCAGAACTCGACTGTTTGGGTCCACAGGGCGCCTGAACTCGGGACGCCGGCGGTTGTTACTGATGTAATCTGAGTCCTCAAAGTCGAAGTGGCAGTGGGGCAGCAAGCTGCGGCCCAACACCGGAATACAGGGAGCCTGATCCCCGTCCTGCAAGTTGGGAATGCTGCAAGAAATTTGTAAACATTAAATAAACAGAATCTAGTGCTGGGTGTGCAAACGGGAACCAGAACAGCATTTTGTGTGTTTATAACAGCACTTTTCACATCTTACGTTCGTTTGAATGTCATGGTTCAGTACCTGCAGAGCAGCTTGCCCTGAAACTGAGCCACCTCCACTGGTGAAAAGCGAATGTGAAAGCTCTGAGTTGCACCAGGATCTATGGTTCCAAAAGCCGGTTCCACGCTGAACGGAAGCTCCTCGGGATTTCTCATCAGGAGAGACATGATGCTGCCGAGGGCGCTGGAAGGACGACCTGACACTGATGACCTGCTGCTGGATCGAGACGTGGAGGTCTCACCTGTTGGCGACCACATATCCTCACGTTCACACACCATCAGAACTTTCTCATCAACCAGTACAACTGGATTTGATACAATTACCAACTTGGTTACAAGTCATTTTAGAGGAAATTCAATACAAGTTGAATAAGATGATATTTTTTTTCTACAGTACCTTTTTGATCACGATTTATGAAATTGGTGCCTGGATCCATGTAAACATTCCAGGAGAATTCCACTTTCACATCCCCCACATTCATCATCTGCAATCTTTATGTGAAAACATACAAATGTTTCATTTAACAGAGCCTTGGAAACGTGTTTTATATAAAAAAAAACTATCATAATAAACAACTAACAGTCTTGTTTTCATCTGAAGAAACAAGAAAAGGAAATAAAAACACTTTAAAGGGTTAAAGGGTTAAAGCTTCAAAGCGCGCTCACTGGAGAAAATCCTAATCTCCTAACTGGAATGTTATGAGGATAAATGTTAACATTTTATTTTTATTTCATGTAGTAAAATTTCTCTAGAAAAGTAATCATGTATGATTAATTTCCTGTTTGTAGTTAAAACATATCAAATAACAATATATATACAAGAAAATACAAATAAAAAGTGAAGTCAGTTTGGTTATCTATGGAGTGACCAAATAAGACTTTTTAACAGATTAAAGACAGAACAGCTAACATGACTTGTGGTGGGAAGTTTCCCTAGTGAAATAAAAGTGTGTAAACTCCAAATGCAACATAAATAGTGTTTTGACCTCGAAGGAAGTGTGCGCATCCCTGGCACAGTGACTTACTGATGGATCCTGGTTTGGAAAATCCCAGTGTCCTTGAAGTGGATGCTGTCAGTGTTGCAGCTGAACTTCATAAAGTCACAAACTGCACTGATGCACAAATTCAACTCCCCCTCAGAACCTTCAACCACTGAACAGGCAGGCTGAGGAACAGTCTTCGTCACCTTCAAGAAAACACACACGAGTGAAGACGTCTGGACGGAGAGCATCAGGCATGAGACGATACCAGAGCAGCACCACGTGTACCTTAGTCACCACAGGCTGTTCAGATGATTCTGAAGCTGAAAGTGAAGAAGTGCTCTCATACAGGACTATTCTCTGTTGGTCGTCCCAGTCAGCCATCTGCTGGGTCGGCTGCTGCAACTCCACCAGACAGATCTTACACCTCATTGGCTGGTTGATCAGTGTCACTGGCTGACTCGACCTGAAGCTGACGATCACTTCCTTAGAGCAACCAGCATGGATGTGCCCGACCTGCAACAAGTGCATCTTTTACAACTGATAAAAGTTATTCTAGGTAGGCGCGCAGATATCCGTCCCCCCCAACTAAGGCCAGAAAGAAAACAAAATCGGAGGTTAAGCGCTTGAAGCTCCTTTTTCCAATTACACCGAACGCAGCATGACGTAAACAAACACAGACTCCAGAGGTGCCAAAGTGGTTGCTGCTAGGATGCAGGATGAAGTGAAAAAGACAAGCAACGATTACTGCGTATTTAAAAAAGACCAACAGTGTAAGTAGGTGGGACCGATCTGTCTGTTTATGCATGTTGGTTCTAGTTTCAGTACATTGTCAGTGTTGGGACTTACTCGTTATAAGCGCCAAAGCCTCATTGCTGACTTTAACAAGTCTCTTCTATAAATATGATCCCTCATGAAGTTACTACTTTACACTAGAAGATAGTGGAGATGTGGAACCTTCAGGCTGAGCAAAGTTTGGGAGTTTTTAGAGTTTGAAAATCGCCTCCCGCCTAGAGGCTCCCAGTCGGGGAGAGGAGGAGATGCGTGCAGCATGAAGAGTGCAAATATAAGATAAAACGGTCTTTGTTGACTGATCACTTTGTCTGGTCAAGACTGACTCTGATTATGAAGCAGAATATTGACTCTGATGAAGAAATTCACTCATCCAGCTGGGAAGATTGATGCTGCTGCAGCATCAGACAGCTGGTGCTGCACGAGAGGTGTGTGGAGTTTACAAGCTCCAAACGTTGGGTTTGATGTTGGTTTAACCTTCTCTGGGACGTGATGGATGTAGAAATGATGGTAAAAACACCGCAAACGTGACAGCCGTAGCAACAATGTAAAAAAAAGCCGTAAAAAGAGGCAGATGCCAAAGAGTTATATATGGAAGTCAAGTGTGCCACATAATCATAAAAAAAAGTAAAATTTAAAATTTAAAAAGACATTATATATTTATATATAAATAAAAACTTTCAAAATATAATGAAAATTTCTAAATATCGTAAAAATACGAAGGAACATCTGTTGGTCAGGCTGAAAAGTTTGGGAACCACTGCTCTAAGTGATAAGTGAATATTGTTTTTAAATATATTTTATGTGCAGTTTTTAGGGTTTTTATGTTTTCTGTAAAGATTGGTATGCTGAAAATCATTTAATGTTTTGCATAAAGCATGAGGTTTTGGTTAGTAATTGATTGGAAGAATAACAAATGACTGAATTAAATAGTGGAGCGCCTCTGTCAGTGCGCCCCAGGACAGCTGTGGCTACATTGTAGCTTATCACCATCAGTGTGTGAATGTGTGTGAATGGATGAATGATACACTGTAGTGTAAAGCGCTTTGGAGTCCTTACTCTGAGAGGCGCTATACAAGTGCGGATCATTTATCATTTATAGTGTTGATCAGGCAGAGCTTTGTTGCCAGCGTTCCACTGCATAATGGCTTCAAACACGTATATAAAAGTGTTAGTTTTTAAGCAAACCATTGGATGAAATTACACAAACTGACTGAGCTCTAGTTAAGGCGCTTGCAATAGTTTGTGTATGTGTATGTGTACGTGTGCGTGTGTGTGTGTGTGTGTGTGTTTGGGGGAGGGTACATTGGAACTTTGTCCCCTCCAGTTTGAAAATCCTATCTGCGCCCCTGATTCTAGGTACTAAAGTAATTTAGATGTTTCTGTTTGTCATATTCTACCGTTTATAAACAGGCTTTCCTAATAAATATAATAATGTCACAGAAGGCTTTCTGAGAAACTGAGACTGACTTCTGAAATAAAACATCAAAAGGATGAAAACAAATAAAAATGATCAACAAAATGGATTTTTAACCAAACAATTAAAGCACAGATAACAGTTGTAGGTAAACATATTAATATACAACATCCATTCTTCACCTGAGGGGAAATGTTGATGAGAGGTTCACCGAGGGGCCACTCAAACCTGGCCACCTGGCTGCTGCTGTGGTTGGTCATGGTGAATCTCTTTTGGTGCACCATGTTAATGTAGCAGTCACCAAAATGCAGCACCTTGTAGTTTCCTTAGAGAAAAGGATGACTTTTAGTGGATTTAGTGTAAAACACAGGCTTTTATTTAAGGAAGTAGCTGTTCCCCATCAACTGAGAAAGTCTGAACCAAAGACTCTTATGCACTCTCTAATTTCACTACCTTCAGGTTCCTCTTCCTGATCCGTCTGCTGTGGCGACCTGAGAATGTTATTGAGTGAGATGATTTCCTGGTACGCCTCCCCAGTCACTTGGACCGTAGTGTTGCTGTGCTTGTTGTCCTTCACCTGCAGTAACAACGATGCTCTGACACACATCGGTTTGTCTGAGCAGAAGCTGACCTCGAAGCTTGTCTGTTCCTTAGCATTTAGCGTCAGAATGGCCCTGTGCTCTGAGCGGACATCTGCAGCAGAAGGAAAAACGTTTGCCATGAGAAATATTAGCCGGGAATGTAAAAAGAAAGAGTTAATTTAGCTCTCGGCAGACAGCTGGCTATATGCTGACTCCTTGGTGGGATTGAGAGCCAAAGTTGCTACATTACAAAAAATGAAAATAAGGTATTAAAGATTCTTTAGGATGAGGCAAATCTGAGGACACAAGTAACCTATGAAACCCAGAATTTATTCAATGTGTCATAAATAAAAATATTCAAACTGTTTATAAAAATCATATATATCATGATTTCATCTGTCTTTATTTTATCTGTTAAAGGCTGAATATGGAACACGAACACCAAAGAGACATCTAGTGTGTGGAGGTTGTTGTTGCAACAGCAGAACAAGGTTTCCTGCCGTCGGGATACCAGGTTCGCTGCCGACATGTGACATTTTTTATTTGGTTCCATCTGTTGTAGGCTTCACCTAAGCTCACTCTGGTTTTAGATCTTTTATAGATGCTCTTCTTCTGAGAAGGATAACATCTTCTGGGTTCAGAAGCAGCTGCGTGACTTGCAGAGTATGCCATTTTCTACAGGACCAAACTCGCTTTGCCGAGCGGACTGTTTGGCAACCCGTAATAGTGCCCTCTAAAGGCTGGTAGATGTAAACATAAACCCAGCGTTGTGCCTTCTAAATAAATATTTAATTAAAATATAGCTTTTAAAGGAAACACTATCTTCATTCTGCACACCTCTAAACGTACTGTGGATGTTTTGTTTAAATATAGCGTTTTATTAAATTGTTTCATATTCAACCTTTAATCTGCTCATTTAAGTCAGGGGGCGGGGCTAACACTGAAGGTTGATTGCTTTGGTCTGGTGTGAGATATTTAGACCTAGTAATTAATAGAAAATCAGCAGGAATTTATTGTTATTTCCAGACTGTCAACAATTTATTTTGCATTTTTTTAAATAAATCTAATATTAGATGAAAATAAATTAATGTAATGCAAAGTCAACAAAAAAACGATGAAATAAATCATGAAACAAAATTATTTACAAAATATGTAAATGAAATAACTTTTTTCATTTATGATGATTTCACAATTTCTTATATGTTTAATCCATTATTCATGGTTGTTTTTCAGAATTTAAATACAATTTTATGCCTTTCAAGTGCAACTCACCCCCTACAAGTCTTACTTCCCTCCCACTTCATGTTTGAAAAATGCAACAAATGCTGTTGCCTGGCAGACCGAGAGGGCGGAGCCGCTAACAAATACACACACACACAAGCTCACAACAGCATTGTGACATCATAATGTACCAACTAACGTCATTGTGTACGTCTTAGCCAGTAGCGATGGCAGATTTAAATTCAAATGTAATGCAGAGTTTTTACCTGACAAAGGCGCAACATTGACAGTTTTAGGCAGAATATTTAAATGTGAACTAAGATGCATTAAAGTGTCAAATAATTGACTACACGTGTCTACAGCATGATTAGACACTCGTTTATATAGTTTATCAGCAAAAAAAAGTTGATTGGGGGGTGACTTGCTCTTTAATAATAACATTTCATTCTTTATTTATCTTTTGTAATGTAGCACCTTGTTTCCCATAAAGGGTTTCTTGTTTTATTCAGTTCTAATTTAATGGCCACCCCTTTGTGACCTTGATTTATGGACCCATGAGTCAGAGGGAAGACCCTCGTGTAGATACTGGGTCTGAGTAAACATTAGCTACTGAAATTTAGATGATGTCAAAACTACAACACTGAAAAATAGAAGTACTTCTTGAGAACAGAAGTATTTCACTGTTTACCGGAGTCTTCTGGCTGGGTGGAGTGAACGGAGGTGTTACCAGAAGAATCTTCGATGGTGAACACACCAAATTTATCCATCATGTAAATATGGACCTAAATGACAGTTACACACACAAACATTCTCACAAAACGATTTGTTCTTTCATTATAACATGCTGTAATACTATTGTGCCCTTTACATAAAAATAAAAGATTAGCCTACTCCCACCTGAGCTGTGACATTCCCATCATTCAGCAGAACCAGAGGTAAGGTGCGCCTCCGCCCAACCCAAACATGCCCAAAATGCATCTTTGGAGCTCCTGAGCTGGTTCTAAGAACGGGTCGCAGCACGCGTATGGTGGGAAGATTGCCTTCTCCTTCTAGGCCAAACTCCAGCCTCTTGTTTTCTGATGTCGTTGATCCACTGGACACAGCAAAGGAAGAATACACTCCACAGCTATAGAACCCCAGATGTGGCACTGATCTCATCTACTGTAACGTACACTCACCTGCCTTCCACCGTGGCCTGGAACACAGCGCTGTAATGCTGTGCGGCTTTAGGTGTGAAGGTGACGAAAGCAAATGCGTGTGACCGTTTGGGTACTTTCAGCACTGTAACGGGTAAGCCAAATATATCCATGTTTTGTGAAGCCTGAAAGAAAATCCATCGCATATTTTTAGATTTTCTGACTCTGTGCCTACGGGAACGGAATGGCTCCACTAATCTCACCTGTGGTCGGACACTTCTGATGGCCAGCTTGAGTCTGCAGGAGACATTGTTGGTGTTGGTCATCCTGAAGCGGGCCTGAGCAGTTCTACCAACCTGGATTTTGTTGAAGACAAACTTGTTTTCATCCACAACATAAATGCCTTCAGCTTCTCTGAACTGATCAGAGGACAACTGGCTGCGGCTATGGCACAGGAAGTGCTCCTCAAAGATGAAGGTTGTGTCTAAATCAATAGCTGGACAAGAAAAATAAAAAAATAGGAAAAATAAAATAAACAAGACTTTATTATATGGTTCAGCATTTATGATGCTGTCATGCTGTAACTGTTAATAAAGAATCATTAACCGGTTTAATAGACTACCTGGTGTAAACCCTGTTTTGGCTTTAATCTGTTATTGTTGTTTACCGTTGCACACATAGGAAGGCAGGACTGACATAACAGAAGCAACAAACCTACGCAACCTACATTTTTTACACAAAATATCCTGAACAACAAGCAGTTTAAACCAGGCGTGTTTGTACAAAGCAGAAAGAGCTCCACTGAGAGTCAAGATCAATGATGTTAACCCCTGGTGCTGGTGCTGATACCTGGTTTGCAGGCTTCAGCCATCAGTCTGTATGGTATTCCATCTGGATGATCTGACGGGTTACGGCCACTAATATCAATGACCAGGATCTGGTTCCAGGTACCAGGCTGGTCAGCCACAAAGTCCACGATCACCTGCTGAGAAGACCCTGGCTGCACACTTCCACTACAGGGGCAGACTGAGAACTCTCCCAAAGTCAGGAGTTTCTGGGAGCAACACAAAAGCTTAAGTAAACACTGCACGCAAAGATCATGCCGTTTTCTTGGTGTCCTGCTGTTTTGCAGATGGAAAACAAAACATTTACTGTCAAAAACCTTGATGCTTGTGATGCAAGCAGGGAATCAAAGACAATCTTTAATGATGTTCAACAGAAACTTACACAGGAGTGTCCAAACTCCCCAAGATAGGTGTCAAAATCAGCTAAGTGACACCACTTGTTTCATTTAAATGTACAAAAGATGCAACAACATAGCAAAGTTATAAAGTGTCTGTCTGCAACAACAGCCTGCTGGAGAGACAGCTAGGATGCTTGCTTACCTGTTGAACAGGTGTTTCTTTCCTTTTAGGTCCGGTACAAGTGGACTTGGCAGAAGAATTTTCTCTGTGCAACATTTTATCCAAACCAGAAATCAGAAAAGAAAATTAAAAAGCTCATATTTTAACAAATTAAACTAATTTAATCTGTGTCATTTATTTAATTGAATGTGGGGCTGCATGGTGGCGCAGCTGGTAGCTCTGTTGCCTCGCAGCAAGAAGGTTGCAGGTTTAAATCCTCCTGCTTACAGTTAGCATGTTCTGCATGTGCCAACATCAACATGCTGAAGCGTGTTGTGTTCCTACCCAGGATGAGAACCATTGCAGCTGATGGTGAACTGAAACTGGAACTGTCCTTTGTTTTCAATATTGAAGCTCTGGCTTTTCTTAGTGCCACACACCAGAGGACCAAAGTCTGCTTCCTGCGCAGGAGTGATCTGGTACCTAAGAATTGTTGCAGAACTTCATCACAACTTATGCAGACATTCACAACTGTCTTTTAATGTTGCAACTAACTAAGTGTGTTTAAAAAGTGACACAATTCTGGTTGTTTCTGAGCAAAAAAATGACAGAATAAGTACAATAACCTGGAGAAAACAGCCTGAAGAGAAACATGGAAGTCTACGAAGGTTAAGGTTTGTCCTTTTTCACCAAACTTGGATTCCATCACCTGCACAAGATACAGTCAGTTAGCCTCATGTACAAATCAGCACTCTTCCTTTAAGCTACAGAACAGAATCATAGATTAAACATTTGTTTTTTTACCTCCGTCATGAAGTAGTTTGCATGTTGTTTAAAACATTGTGTTGATCAAACCACCTAAAAGATCAGGTGAGGAACTCTGATAACAGTTTTTGTCTGTGTGCTGTAGATGGATTCCATCTAGAAATATTTCTTCTATGCCAAGTTTCCTGAGCCTTGATGTCACAGTATCACTTGTTCTATTTTTAGACTCAGGGTATTTGTTCATAATGTTCAGGGTTTTGTTTTTGTTTGTTTTTTATTCAAACTAGTCATCTCATCTCTCCTGCCCCTACTTTCCTACAACCTGACTAATGGTTTAATTACTGTCTGATTTGCTTAATGCATCTCACTAAGATCACCTTGTGTTAAGAAATAATGAGTAATCCTGTGGTAATCTTGGTTAGATTGTGAAAACGACTGCATAATCTCACAAAGCAGCTTCAGATTTTAGCTTCATTTCTGTAAAAACGACCGAGTTGGAACCATTTTTGTCTTTTCTCAGGTGAGCTGGCATCTTCATCAGGTGGACTCCAAAACGTTCAATGCCAAACAATTTTGCAAAGATTCAAACAAACATCTCGTGCCTGATGACTGCTTTCTTTTGGCCGGAGAAACAAAATGTAACAGTGAATTAAAAACTCAAACAGCTGCCTAATTTACTAAACAGTCTTCACACATTAGATGACAACAGAGTGGAACAGCTTAATGCTCAGTTTAGGATTATTCCTCACCTGACAAACCAGGATGGGTTGTGATTTAATGGAGACTTCTCTGTCAGGTGTGCAGGTGATGGACACTGTTGTTGGCTTCTTAATGGGCAACTGGAAGCTCTTCTGTGGAGTAATGGTGAAAATGGACGCTGGCTTTGGAAGAGCTGGGTTGCTCTGCATAACCATGAACCTTGAGGAAAAACAAAAAACAATGAATAGCAGATCTACACTGTGTGGAACAATAAAAAGTAAAAAAGCTGCTAAAACTCACTTGACAGATAAATCACATTTCCCTTTGTTCACCAGTCGGACAGACTGTTTAGTCTCTTGAAAAACTCTGACGGTACCAAAGTCCAACTGGATGTCTGTCACAGTAAAACAATAGAGTGTGTTATTTTTTTTCAGTGATTTTCATAAAGCTACTGAATCATTTAGAAGAAAAATCTGTTAAAGCAAAGCGACAAAAAAAAATAAAAAAATCTAAATTCTGCGATGCTCAGTTTGAGCAGTGACGTCTCTGCATTTGGGGCAAGTGGGGCCAGGCTCCACCAGATGGCGCTGTTGCTCTCTGCTCAGATAATCAGTTAACAAAATGGTTCATTTTAGAGTAATATAGTATACTAATCCCTCCGAACACAGGTCCCAAGCCCAATAAAATACTGGAATAGCACACATCACATTACATTGATGTTCTATTGGACAGCAAGTGTGCAGCGGCACAGACCCACACTCCTGTAATGCACCTCAAGTATTTCACCACAGACACAGGGAAGAAGAAGAGTACAGAGGTAGCCCTGTTGTTGTTAGCTACTATAGAAGCTAGTTTATGGAACTTTTCAACAATCAGAAGGATTAAAACATTTACATAGAACACAATGGAGCAAAAAAGGTTAAATGCACTGGCTGTCCACTACGTAAAACAAATCCACTCATGGATTACACGACTTTCAGCAGAGTTATTGAGAAGTTTGCTCAGATGAAAGATCGTAGCACAACTTCAATCAATCAATCAATCAATCAATCAATCAATCAATCAATCAATCAATCAAAGCTTTATTTATAAAGCGCCTTCCGTGACTCTATCAGGAAGCCCAAGGCGCTGAACATGGTAGATGAGAAATGTGAAAACATGATGAATAAATCGATAATAAAAGCAATTCAAATAGTGCAAAACAGGTAAAACATTAAAGTAGAAGACAAATGGGTAAAACAAGGGATAAAGAGACCAATGAAAACAGCAAAATAAAATCAACATAAAAGAGGGCCAAATTCAAACAGTTCAGGGAACGCCAAGTGGAGGAGGTGGGTTTTTAGGCGACTCTTAAAGGCTGGCAGAGATGGGGACAGCCTGACTGAGGGTGGCAACTGGTTCCAGAGTAACGGTGCTAGGACTGAGAAAGCCCGGTCCCCGCGAGTACGACACCTAGAGCGAGGTACTGTCATAAGCCGGGGTGAGTACTCCTCTCAATATTCCACCTTTGAGCTGTGTGTTGCAGGAGTGGGAGGTTCCCAGCTGCACCTGTTTTCCAATCAGCGGGTCCGGCTATTTAAGGAGGATGGAGAACACACCTCGACACCAGATGATTACTACAGCTTGGTAGTTTCCAGCCCTCTAGTGTTACTTGGACTTTGTGAACTTTGGATTTTTGTGATTACCCGCCTCCAGGTTTTTGGAACGTCTCTGGATTCAGCGACTCCTCAGGATTACTCACCCGTGCCCCATAGGGCTTCTGGACGCAGCTCTGACTCATCCCCCATTTCTCCTATCTGACCTGCTCTCCTGCTCACCTCACTTGGATACACCCCTGCTCTCAACCTGCCCTCCCTCATTCCTGTGCCTTCCCCATCTCCCAGTAAGTCTTTTCTCTGCACCTACCAAGACTTACCTCCCTGGACTCACCTGTATTTGTAACAACAGAAGCACCACAGATGTACCCTGGTCTAGTGATAGATAGATATCATTTAAGACCCTCAATAGAGCCGACTCTGTGCTATGGCCAGACCTGAACCCTGATTGGAAAACCTCAAACAGATCAGAGTCAGTTAAATGTGAGACCAGCTGCTGATAAACAACTTTCTCAAGCAGTTTTGAAGTAAAAGGCAGGGTAGAGATAGGCCTGTAATTTTCGATCACAGAGACATCAACACCAGGTTTCTTCAGGGTCGGCCGAATAACTGCTGCTTTCAAAGCAGCTGGGACCACACCTGTGCTGAGGCTCCCATTGATAATCTGACCAAGTGATGGGCCAAGACACGGAAAGGCAGCCTTCCAGAGACGAGGCGGCAGAACATCAAGTGGAGAGCCAGATGGCTTCTGCCTTGCTACAAGCTTACTCAGCTCAGAAAAAGAAACAGTATTGAGGGAGCTCAGGGTGGGTGGTGATGGAAGAACTGGAACAGGGTCAATAGAGTTACCAGAAATAGCTGCTCTAATGCCTGATACTTTATCAACAAAGAATCTGTGAAAAGCTTCAGAGTTTCCAGCAGCTGTAGGAGACATGGTGCTAGGCTCCTGATACACCAGAACAGAGTTCAGTGTTTTGTAGAGAATCCTGGGATTCTTGGAGTTTGTTTCAAAGATGTCTGCAAAATAGGCAGTTCTAGCAGCCCTCACAGCATCCTGATAAGCAACCAGAGATGCTCTGAACAACTCACGCAAGACCTGTAGGCCATCCTTTTTCCACTTTCTCTCAGAGGATCTACACGTCCGCCTACAAGCCTGTGTGACATCAGAGAGCTGAGGCTCCCTCCTAGGCCGAGACTTGCAAAGCTTGAGAGGGGCAACCACATCCAGGACCTGATTACAAAGTAAATCAAAGTGTTGTGAATAGTGATCAATGTTAGATGGATCAGGGTTAAAGGTCTCTAACCTTACAGACATACATTCCACAAACTTTGCAAGTTTCTGCATCCAGGGCTCTGAACCTGGTAGCTGGAGCTTCACACACAGGGACAGGGCATGGCAACGTAACATCACACACTGTTAGACTTTGCTGGCATTTGCTAGTATATTACTGTAAAATCAACAGTAAAATACCTCTAAAAGTGTTTGCAGTGTAGTACTGTAATTTCCATGCACTGTTAGACTGTGCTGTCATTCCTATAGTATATTACTGTAAAATCAACAGTAAAATACAGCTAAAATCTCTGCAGTGTAGTACTGTAATTTCCATTTACTGTTAGACTGTGCTGTCATTCCTATAGTATATTACTGTAAAATCAAAAGGAAAATACAGCTAAAATCTTAGCAGTGTAGTACTGTATTTGGCATGTAATGGTGAGTAAATTCAACAACATCACATATTTTTCATGGTATGTCACTGTTTTAAAGGAAACAGGTAAAGTACAGCAAATATAAAAATTTGGTATACCTCTCACATTTTTCTGTCTGTGGTTTTTCAGTGGACATTTTAAAATACCTTGCTCAAATCTTCATTCAGAGTGCATTACCAAAACAATTCTTTGAAAAAACACTATGCCCCATAGTAAAGAGAAAATGCTCCAAGAATAAATGTTTTAATTGAGCTATTATAAAAGCATACAGTATGTAAACACTCACTAAAATCTCTTTAAAAATATTTTAATTATAATATAAAACAAAAGATTGGATGCTTTAACCAAGCCTACATTGTAAATAAAAAATTCATCTCAGATTGATAAAATCATATTTAAGCTAATCTATTAGTCCTACTGCCTAAATGACAGTAATTGACATCTGCCTGGTGGGCGATTTAAACTGATAAATGTTTACAGAATTTTATCAAAAAACTGACATGATACCAGTTTACAACTTTATAATTGTAAGAAATTTATGTAAAATATTCCATAAAATATTGATCATTTCAAAATTCCACCAGTTGTTTGTTTTTTTTGCATGTTTTCACAGCAATATTATAGGATAATTACAGCCACCAAAATTATGCTGTTGTCTATCTATTGTGTTCACTATAGATGTAACAAAAAATTCAGACAGCTATAGATGGAATCTTAAGGAAATGGGCCAAGGAAGAACTCATCAAAGGTATTTTCCACCCCTAGGTATGTTTTATGTTGTTGGGTTTCCCAGAATTAGCTAAGTGAAAAAGAATTCATCACTTTCACCTGTTACAACCTGGATATTTGCTTTCAAAACAACAACATTGGAAACACAATATATGATCGTTGTCTTGCACTTTTAGGAAAAGAAGAAATAAAAACATTTTCCAAACGCGTATCCCGAATGTGACCCATTACAGGGGAGTTGGTTAGTCTGGTAAGTATTTTACTGCATGTTTTGGCTTTTAAACTAGCTATAGCTGTGATCTTCATGCAAATTCTGCAAAATGGTCCTTGTCCATAAATGTGTAAACACCTTATTGAAGTTACCCGAATGCTTTAAAAACTGACAAACAAGGTGATTAATTTTCAGCTGCTACCCATGCAAAGTAATGTGATGCTTAAAACCAAATTTGTTAAGATCTACAAACAATGCATAATCTATTTTTCAATTGTCAGCATGTGATTGTATTTTGGACTGATAGCCAAAGCTAGATTTTACTTAAAATATCTGATGTTTTCTTTTTGTAAATATTCTATGTAAATAATTTATTTATTCATGTAATTGGAAAAACAGTTCTCTGTTTATCCTTTTCTTGAATAACTTTTCATTATATTTTTAGTCACTCAAGCACATCTCAGATATGAATAAGAAAACTGCTTGTGCCAAAATGTTTCTGCTACTTATTGTTTTGCTCTTGATCATTTTTTCTTTTTCTTTTTTTTTTCTTTTCAAAGGTAAAATGATTTGCTTCACATTTTCTGTAATGGAGACTGCTATCAAAGTCAGTTTGTTTCCTTGACTTCTCTTGTGTATGACATTTGTTTTCAATAAAGTTAGGAGCAAAAAAAAAACAAATGCTAATTTGGCAGTAAGTGTTTGCAGGTGAAGGCTGCTGGCAGTGCATGCTGTGATATGCAGAACAGGTTGGAGAGGTTTAACTCTGATATTGAGGTCAAATAATTTTCCTTTTTGTGGCCAGTGTGAAAGCTATACTACTTTCCGTTTTTTGAGGGGATGTTACATTTTAGGCATTTTTGAGCCTTTTATGACTATTTAGCCTACTGTTAAGGTACTGTTTAGTTTTCTATGCATTTTTGTTGTATTGCTTAAAATATCCCTGGAAAAGAAACTATTGAAGATATAGGGTACTTAAAATGTTTCTCTGTAAATATTATAGATTCCGTGCACACAAATTTATATTGTTCAGTTCACATGTTAGAAGCCATAAACACAATGCAAATTATATGTTTTCTTGTGGAATTGAGAATTGTAAAGCCACTTTTAAAACATTCACTGCCTTTCGTTCCCATATGCACAGAAATCATAGACGAGGGGAGAACACTGAGGAGGAGAGCTGGAAGTTCACTGGAAATCTTAGCTGACAAGTTCCTGGATGTGGGTATGTTGGACAAAATATTAAAACTCTTTGTGTCCATCTGAGGATCCATATTAAAGATGGAAAAAAAGTATTATGCCAGGGCAAATATTTCCACCTACAATTCAAGTCATTGGAGAAGTGAATGATTATAGACATCATCTTTACAACTCTGCCACTCAGGATGCTGTGACAAAAGCAAATGTCTCTAATCATAACATGCTAGATGTGTCAGCAGTTGTCTACAAAGGTACCAAATATGTCAAAGGTCATGTTGTTGTAGTAGATCACACTAGTGAGAGCACTGACTTTGGGTAGATAGTTGTGATACTTGTTAATGATTCTAAATTGTACTTTGTGCTAGAATTGCATCAGTCAGTACGCCTTATTGACCTTGGACTTTATTGCCTACACTGCCCTACAGACAGAAGTTTGTGTGTAAATGCGGACAGTCTGATGGATTATTACCCAATACCCCTTTATAACATGGCAGATCTTTTTGTTGTCTCCCTGCACCATTCAGTTTCTTCATGATTTTTTCCCCTTATATTTCAGTGATGGAAATTGAAGATGAAATCACATGCATCCTGCCGGAATTGGAGAGACAGAAAGTACTGTCCATCGCAGACCACCTGAAAGATGTCATTGGTGTCCAACAAAAAAGTGACCTTCTGTTAGTAGAGGCAGATGATCGCAAACATTTTCTTACACCAATTCAAATACGTAAACTACTACTTGCATTTAAGAAAGGTTTGTAGACATTTTGTATACATCTGACTATTTATCAGCTGTAGGTCACACAGGTCACTGATTCATTTCTTTTTTACATTATGACCATCAGTTGCCAATTTCTTCTCACTATACCATTATGTTTTTCTGTTTTAATGGAAGCAATCAAATAAAAAAAGATAATCCAGTGCATTTTGTTTACATCTTGATCTTAAATATATCCAACTATTACACAAACAAGTGTGCAGGTGTCTGTGTGTGTGTGTGTGTGTGTGTGTGTGTGTGCACGCACAAGTATAAACCTTTTATTTTGGGAGCCTTTATTGTATTACAGTATGTTACCGTTTACTCGTATCTTAGTAAAATATGACATGAAAAAGGTAGATTACTGCCCACAAAAACACAATACCCTCTGACAGCGTTGACTATTTTCAGTAGCAAAAGTGTATGTTTACGGTAAATCACTGGAAAAGGTATTGCAGCATACCTTGAAATGAGCTTACGGTAACATACCATAAACATACAGCACAACACATATTTATTAATCACGGTATAATATTGCGTTATTGATGTAATTTTCTTGTGAAATATATTACGGTATTTTACTGGCAACACTGTTGCCGGTGAGATACTGGCAACAGCGTTGCCAGTATCTCACCGCCATGCAGTCAGAGGGTTTTTTACAGCAATAAAATATACGGTATAATTCTGGGATCAACACTAATTGGTAAGTTACCGTTAACCATGCATCACGGTATCATGCTGGCAACAGTGTTGCCAGTTTATTACCGTAAAGTGGATAGGTAAAGTCTAACAGTGCAGAGTATTGGAGAGTGGTCAGAGAACACAGGAGGCAAAGTCACAAGGTTCATGACGGGGAGACCAAAAGAGAGAACCAGGTCCAGGGTATGACCCCTGGCATGAGTTGGGGACGATACCCATTGAGTTAGATTGAATCTAGCAAATCCAAAAAGCCTTTAGCAAGCACATTGTCAGGACAGCAGATATGGATGTTAAAATCCCCAAGAAATAGGACATAGTCTTATTTTAGGATGCAGTCTGCCACAAGATCATAGAAATCATTAAAGAAGTTAGTCTGTCTTTGGAGGGCGATAAATCAACTTTCCTGTTCAAGAAATAAACAATACTGGTGAAAGACCCCTTATTTGTAATCTCGTATCTAAAAGAGTAATTCTTTAATTACATTTAAATATTTGTATTTCCAGTGTGTAGGTTTGTGCTAGTGGTTCATATAATATGGATCAAAGTCACATTGCATGCATGAATTACTTGCAATTGTGCGTGTGAGTGCGCGCACCACGTGTGTGTGTGTGTGTGTGTGTGTGTGTGTGTGTGTGTGAGATTGCACATGTGCGCATGTGTGTGTGCGTGTGTGTGTGTGCGTATGTGTGTGTGTGTGTGAGTGTGAGAAGAGCTGTATGAATTCATTTCATTAACGTGGAACATTAGATTTTTTTTTTTTTTTACAGCTTGTACCTGGTGTGATTTCCAGTTTTAGGTCCCATGCTTCAGCAGTGACACGTATGGTTAAGCTTTGTACTGTTCCTAAAATCTTCTCAGCATCAGATACCTGAAACACAAAGATGGTCAACACCTGTACTGGATGAACACAAAGGTTGGGGTGCCAGTCGCAAATACTTAAAAACATAATAATAATAATAATAATTTTAAACAACATGTTGTTTATTATCTACACCTTTAAATGTTTATTTTACCTCCAGATATAAGACCTTTTCAAAGACCAAAGGCCTTTTAGGTGTGAACTCCACACTGAGAGTGAAAGAGGAGTTTGGTGGAATGATCCCCTGAACTTGTGGAACAACCAACTCCTCACAAAACTCTTCTACCCCCTGCAGTCTCCAAGACACAGGCAGGGAGGTCTTATTAAACAGCTCCGTGCTACGACTGTCCCTCCTGTAGAGGAGGAAAATACACGAGTCAAGCAGAAGGAATGACAGTGGGGTGAGTTCTTCACCTCGTGATTTTTATCTTGAGAGGTGCTGCTGGATTACATGTGAAGGAAGGAGGGAGCAGAAGATTGATCGGTGTGGACTCTGAAATGGTTTGTTGTGGTGAAGAGAAAGCTACGACAGAGAGACAATAGCCTCTCAAGATAAAAACCATGACACGCTTCACAAGAACAAAATTAAAAATGACTAAAACATATATATAGTAATAAAAAATAAGGTAGAAAGAGAAATTTAGAAAAAAAATGTGAATGAAGACAAAAATAAATAAGAAAAGCTAACCATGGCATCCTGAGAAAGACAGAACTGGTAGAAACAGTAGCATGAAAAGAAGATAGTGAGGAAGAATCAGCAGGAGATCAGACCAAAGCCAGCCTGAACAAGTGAGTTTTCAGCTGCTTTTTAAAGAATACCACTGATCGCTCCTCAGGAGCACTCGGTCAAAACCGGTATGAACCAGGTTTTGGTGGTTGCGGTGCAACCAGGCAAACTAATAGTTACAACATATGGTTACAATAAACCAGACCATTAAAAAGTAGTTTACTCAAATGTATAAGTGGTAATAAAAAATGACACGTCTTAAAGTATTCTTAACTTAGTTTAGAGGGGAAGGACAATTTGTAAAACAGAAAGTTAGAACAAACGCCTAGGAGTCAGAGTTGTTCAGAAGGAGCAAAACTGGAATAACTTAGACACTGAAATCAGGGCACGAAATACAGTTAACTCTTTTTTTAAATGTACATCAAAAAGATGACGTCTAAAGCTGTGACTATGTGATCCAGTGTATTTCAGAGATGTGAATCTAAATGTTATGTTTTATAAAAACTTGAAAGTATTTATATTCATAGAAACCATCTGTTTATATGAATATTATTCATTGACTCATGTTAAGATTACTAGTGTTTTTTATTTTTATTTAATCTTATTTTTTATTTATTTATTGCATGTTTGTTGTTGTTCATGATTATTACAATAAAATAAAAAAATGTTATTCATTTTTTCTATCATTCTAAGTATAAAATTGATTTTGTAAATAGGGTGTGCATAAAAAGCTAGGCTTCAGCCTACACCTTTTGGTTATTTTACTTGTAATCCTTGTATTATTGTGGTTTTTGTTTTTTCCTTTTCTTATCTTTAAAATAACCAAATAAACAATGTTGGTTGATTGATTGATTAACTTAGTTTAAGTATAAAGTACTGATTGGGGCGACAGTGGCAAGTGTTAAGTGCTCGCCCCGTAATCAGAAGGTTGCAAGTTTGAGCCCCGCTCAGTTTGTTGCTGACATTGTGTCCTTGGGCAAGACACTTAACCCACTTTGCCTGCTGGTGGTGGTCGGAGGGACCGGTGGCGCCAGTGGTCGGCAGCCTCGCCTCTGTCAGTGTGCCCCAGGGCAGCTGTGGCTACATTGTAGCTCATTCTCACCAGCGTGTGAATGTGTGTGAATAACTGATTGTGTTGTAAAGCGCCTTGGGGGGTTGTAGGACTCTAGAAGGCGCTATATCAAATACAGGCCATTTACCATTTACTGATTGGACCTAAAAACATAATTACAATAAGAAAGGACAAGAAACAGTGTCGCTAACTCAGTGTTAACAAGTAATGTAAACAATTTAGAAACATTTAAGTAATGTGAAAAAGATCATTTGAGTAGGGTCAAGATCTGGGTTTACACTGGGGTGAAGAGTTCCAACCTCTACTCAGAGCAGTTCTGGAAGACTTTCTGAGCTAAATATTAAAAGCATGGCTGATTTGTGTGTTTCTGTACCTGTGCAGTAAAAGTTTTCCAAAGTTTAGACTTTTCCTCTCCAGCTCTAACTTAGGATGTACTCCCCAGCAGGAGACGTTGATGATCACAGGTTCAGGATTATCCTTGACGAGACAGACTACAGAGTCCTTTATTTGTCCCTCTTTTGTTGGATATGCCCATATGGTCAACTCCTAGTTGAAAGGAACATTTGCATGTTAAAATGTTGCAGATTTTATCAAATCAAATGAATCTAGATCAGATTTAAGAAATTAAACCTGTTTCTGGCCAGGAGGGAGAATCATCATCGGGGGGTCCAGCAAATATGTGGCAGCTTGGAGGTCATGCTGGAAGCTAAACATCACCTCTGCATCCAGACTGGATATGTTATGGATAACTACCCTCACCGAGTTCTCTGGAAAGCCACACTCCTTATATCTAAATACAAATATTAAAATGTGTGTGAATAAAATGGCAATAACTAATATCTCTTCTAACATTTCACTTCCACTATTTTGCCTCTCACCTGTCTCTGGGCTTGGCACAAAGCAAAGGTCCAAACTCAAAATATCCATCTTTGATAATGTAGGCTCTCTGAAGTTCATCTTTCCCCTGTGGCACCTTCTCACAATGAGTGAAAAGAGTCCTGTGGAAACAAACAAGGTGAGTTTCTCCTGTTGGTTTAGTGGACTTTGATAAAAACATTAAAATTTCACATCAGGATCTGTAAGGATGTAGAGATCAACTTATCCATTCTTTGTAATCTCTGCACTGGTTAACCTTTAACTTTAGAATTCATTTTACAATTCTGACTATAACTTTCAGGGCTCTACGGTCAAGCTCTTCCTTATATTACTGAACTGTTAGAGCCCTATGCTCCAACCCAAGCCCTCAGGTCCACCCACCAGAACCTTCTAGAAGATCCAAATACCAGACAGACACCTGGGCTTTTGAATAAACTTCCTTTATTTTTTACGATCTATTGACAGTCTGGACACCTTTAAAACCAGCTGAAGACCCTTTTACTTAAAATCACTGTTGCTTAAATCATTTGTGCTAATGTATTTAAAATCTTTAGTCTGAGTTTTGGTTTAGCTGCAACAAACTCCAATAAGTGAGGTCATCAATAGATTCTGACCTGTACAATAAAAAAAGTCCCCCCCCCCCCCCCCCCCAAAAAAAAACTACGCCCATGATCAGAATTCTACCAGACTTAATTAAACGAGGCAGACTGACATGTGTTTGCTGCAGATGAAGGGATATGTGCAGCGCCCTCTGCAGGTCAGCTGGAAAGGTTTCCTGGTTCCTGCTATCTCGAAGTTGAAGATTTGCTCATACTCTCCTGTTGTCTCTGAGTAGAACCAGACCTTCAGAGGCACCTGGCCGTTTGGTGGCACAATCCAGCGAAACGTGGTCCGGCTACAAAGAAATACGTGCACAGGTAAACAATCGTGTCCAAAGAAACTCCCAAAGTGTGTCAGTGAGTTTTTCTGTACCTCTGGCTGCGTTTCATCTCTAAGCGCTGCTGATGGTGATCATGATCAGTGAGCTCAACGGGAAAGGAGACTTGTGAAAGTATGCAAGACCCTTTTGACTTTGACTTTTGTGCTTTCATTTTATTCTCTTTGACTTTTTTCTCTTTGTCTTTCACGTTCTCCTTGATGGCTCCCTCATTACTTTTGGATAAGGCTTCTTCCATTGTTTGCTAAAAGAAATCAAAAAATGTAGAACATTTGGAAACATTCAACAAAAATGTGTAACAATTTATTAATAATGATGTAACACTTGTAATAGCCGTGTGATCACAGGGTAGTAATACTCTGGTCATGACGTTAAACACTGAGTGGTCTTCCATTAAATGGGAGGGGGAGTGTTTGTGTATCTGTCTGACAATGATTCCTTAGTTTAAGACTTAAAGATAGATGACCTTAGCATCTGTTTTCTGCCCTGAAGGCTCCAGAAAGATGAAACATGTTTCTTTAACCATTGTTCGGTCTCTTTGTTTGGGAAAAACAACAGCAGAGAAGGTGGCGGGAGGAGGGATTGGTGGGCTGCTGGGCCCCAACCCTAAATGGTCCAGAATCTGTGGAAGACAAAACAGAATACGTTGCAGATGAGAAATTTTTTTCCAACCAGTAAGAACAAAGAACAAAACCAGTCCAAATGGTGGTAATCTTTGACCACGTGGTACCTCGTCTAATAAAGGAAGGGTGCCGTTACTGAGCAGCTCTGTGAAATTACCGCCTGTCTCTGTTACATTCATGACAATAAGAGGGATGTTCTGTAGAGAAGAGCCTGTGTCTCCTGGCTTGTTGTCAGCTTTATGCTACACAAAAATGAACACACGGGTAAAAAACAAAACACTGTCACCAGCTTTTGAGAGGTGGGCAATAATCTGACACTTACCTGATGCTCTGCTGTAGCAACATTTGAATCTGGAGGGATTTCTGCTCCAGGTAGAGGAGCTAACAACAAACCCTGGATCCGGTCCCAGTGCTGCAGGAAGTGCATCACCATGACCTGACTCTCCTCGTATTCAATGAACTGACTCTGTAGTTCATCCATAATGTTCTGGATTAAAAAGATTAGTGAGTGATACATCAAGCAGATTTTATTATATATATATATATATATATATAGTTACCTATGGACTTATAAATCATCACACATAATAAATGTTATGAATCTGGCTTGAAAGATTTGATCCGCAGATAAAACCATACATGTGTTCTGTTGGCCAGGTTACCCTAGCCCGGTTTTTAGTGGGCTAGGGCTCCTCTGGTTTTGGCCTCTGCACTGGTTACCCATTGATTTGAGGATTGTTTGAAACATTTCACTTAAATAAATTAGCTGGCACTGGTGTATTAGGCTGACTTGTTGTAGAAACAGATAACAGTGTCACAATGGGGAGCCAAGAGGAGGTTAGGACCCAAAGATGCAGAGAACCAGATGACACTGAGTGGAGCAATAACGTAAAATCCTTTATTAAGAATAAATCCAAAAAGGCATGGAGCCAAAAACAAAAATCAAAAGTCCCAAATAACAAAACCTAGAATATCCAAAAACGAAGCTCAAATCTAGAGCGGGGAATGAGACAAAGGTGGCACAAGACAATGACCCAACAACAGACAGAGACGCAGACAGGGTTATATACACTGGGGCATGACGAGAGGCAGATAGGCTGCAGGTGTGTGGGGAGAGAAACCAAGTGAAAGCAATTAACTAATCAGGGAGGAAACTAACATGACTTAAGAGTAAAAACCTAAAGACAAGAGGAGCAACAAACATAACTAATATTCTAAGGGGAAGGAAAACTACAAAAACCGGTGGGAAAACACTCTAAAGAGACTAATAAAATGAAAAGCTGAACCTATATAAAACTGCAGAGGGGTGACTGGGGGAGACCAAAGGAACACAGGACCTGGGAGGGATAATCTGGAGGGCTGCAGACCAGGGGACACATGAGGAACACAAAGAGACACATAAGGGGATCCTTAGAGGGGGATGGAGCACACAAGGAGACACATGAGGGAGACGCAGACACAGACCATGACAAACAGTTAGAAATAGGGATGCACCAATACAGCTTTTTTCCAAACCGACATGATGTCGATACTTGGATCCGAGTACTCGCCGATACCAATCCTTCTACCACACAAAAAATGCAATTAATTGGAATACAGGTTTTATTTTCTTCTCTGCTCTCAACAGGAAAAGACTGTGAGGTAGATAAAAATAAAATATATTAGTAGAAATTATCACAAAACTAAAATATTAGGTGAACAGAAATGACAAGTTACAGTAAAGCCACTTTCAGGCAGCTGCATTGGTATTGGTTAACCTTTACCGATACTGATACCAGTACCAGTGCATCCCGGGGTAGAGTCTAGTGATGTAAAACAGCAGGCTGTAACCAGTACAAACAGGCCAAAACCCCAGTAATGTTATAATAAGTGTGTCACTCTTCATTGTGTTAAAACTGACCATCTTTTTCTCTGATTGGACTCTGGGCTTTAAAAAAGCGTTTCCTGATAATTTCTCTTCTTCCAGCAGTTGTAATGGACGCTCTTTTTTGCTTTGATGTTCTGTGGAAAAAAAGAGAAACTAGTAGTAAAGCAGATGTTGGAAGAATGTTTATAGTTTTAGTGTTTGTTCACTCTTACGTGCACTTTCATTTAGATTCAGCTGTTCTTTTGCACCTGCAGACGTCTCTGTAGAGTTCATTCGTCGCCCATTTTTCTAGAGAGGCAGACACAAACTCATTCTCTGCTCACCATCTGGGAGTAACAGTGTATTTGTGTCCTTTAGTTTATACAGTGCTAAGAAGGGATTTGTATATAAACCACACTTTGAAGTTCCCTTTTTAGTCGACTCACTCGGTACAACGCATATAGTATGGGATATCACTCCCTCACATGGTCGGACTGAAGACACCTTTAATCACGCCTTTAGGCCACATGACGTGTGATGTGGGGGCAGGGTCCATCTGCTTATGAATACCCCTACTCACACATCATGCTCCAGTTCTTACTCTCTTCACCTCGCTGGAACACCTCCCACTCAACCTGTGCTAGCTAGCTACCGCTTGTTAGCACTTTTCTTTGCTGTGTTTTTTTGGAGCTAGCTTAACTGTTCGTGTCAAACTAGACCACTGCATACGTAAGTGCGCCTACTCGCAGAGCGCTAAACCTCGTTAAAACGTTACACCTAGCTAACACCTCCGCTGTTGGACCTCGTGGTTCGGAATGAGCACCAGGTCTGACCGAAAGAAGCAGAAGTCCACTATAAGACCCTGCCAGCAGGGATGTGGCTTCACACTTCATGACAAGGATTTACATGAAGCTTGCCCTGTTTGTCTCGGTATTGTCCATGCCAGGAGAGCGTTGACGGAGCCGGACGCATGCTCATTCTGCAGTAAGCTTAAGCGCTCAACGCTGGAACTCAGGGTCAAGTTTGTTCTCAAGGTCCTGGGGGAGGCTGCCACCTCCAAACAGGATCCTATGCTCTTCGAGTCAAGAGACCCGGCTTCGTCTGAGTCCGACGAGGATGGCTGCCTGGTCACAGTCCCCGCTTCCAGCTGGGTGGACCAAATGGACATCATGGAAGGGCCGAGACTCAGGATTCCCTTGTCCCTCCAGACATGAGTCCAACAGAGGATGAGGACGACTACGTTTTGGACATCCACATGGATGACCGGAGTATAGCTGGAGATGATGATTTCTCTGCGGCTCAATGTGCGACTTTTGCTGCCGCCGCCGCCTCTCCGGTGACCCAGAATGACCTGTCGCCAGTGTCTTCTGAGGGACTTTTTGGACAGTCCTTGGATGCTATAAAAGTAAAGTTTAAGCTCTAAAAGAAACAAACCGAGGCGTTCCGCTGCATCATTTCCAGATGGGATGCAAGAGGGAGGCCCGGTCCGAGCTCATGCAAACCAACAACCACCGAACCACCAACCAAGAGGATGAATGCGCCTGCAGCCACAGGGAATGTGCCTCAGCAGCCACAAACCAAGTCGCAAGCTCCTCGCCAGTCGGCCTGGAGCAAAGGCCCACCCTCTAACTTCAAGCAAGACTCTTCGTCTCGGCGGAAGAAGACGCACTCATCCTAGCAACGAGCTACCGTCTCCATTTGGGCCTCCGGAGCAGGGAGACATGTTCGCTCCGCGGTCCAGCCTGTTTTCAGACCATGCAGTGCATGTGTTCAGAGGCCCCAGCCCCAAACGGTGCTGCTTTCCCCACACACAGTCCCCAAGCATTTTTTCCCAAAACACACGATTGTTTATTCAATAAAGAATGTGTTAATAAAGGAAAAAAAACTCTAAATCAACCATTAACTGCATGCTTAAGGGCATGTCAGTTCACAGAGCTGTCCCTCCCCGCTCCGGTAGAGGGCAGCACCTACCTGCCCGTGACACAACAGGTCCGCCATCTCACGGAGCGTCTCTCTCACTGGCATGCATGCACCCCATCCCCATGGGTAGAGAAGACGGTTGCTATGCAGAGCCGTGTCCAGGACTTTTAAAATGGGGTGGCCCATGTGGGGATCTTATTTATGCATGGGTGGCACCAATGGCTAGGCTTATTTATTTACACAAATCATTTATTTATTTATTTACTTTCTAGTGAATTTTGGAGTTTCACATTGCACAGTCACCATTTTTCTCCTGTCATCTTCTAGTTTTGTGGTGGTTGGCAAGTCACTTCTTGCATTATTGCCACCAACTGGAGCTGAGTGGAACTTTAAATACTATTTATGTGAATATGAAAAATTAATAAATAATATTAATACTACAGAAATATTCTCTAGGCCTGGGCTAGAAGACAATGTTAAAGGTGGCCCCTCACTGGCCTGCAAAGTCATGGTATGCAGAGATAATCAGCTTGATGGTGGAGGACCCTGGGAGCTCCCTCACCGTCCCGATCTCCTGTCGCAGAGAGATATCCTTCATCCACGCCCAGAGCTGTGGATGTTGCATGTCTACCTGCTGAGAGGTCCAGCTTATTAGCCAGGGGTCTACCTCTGGCTGTGGTTGAGACCATGCAGTGCGCTAGGGCACCATCTACTAGAAGCTTATATACTTTAAAATGGTGAGTTTTTGAGAAGTGGTGTCAGAACAGGAATGTTGCTCCATTCCAGTGCCCCATCGTAGACGTATTAACGTTCTTACAGGGACTGGTGGAGGGAGTCTATCTTTCTCCACAATCAAGGTTTACTTGGCTGCCATTTCTGGTTACCATATTAGCAACGATGGAGTGGCACCAGGTAAACACCTCTTAGCGGTTTGTTTCCTGAAAGGGGTCCGCAGACTGAGACCAGGAATTAAACCGAGCGTTCCTGTCTGGGAGCTAACAGTTGTGCTGGATGCTCTGTGTGACGCATCGTTTGAACCACTTGAGTCAGTTGACATAAAAATCTTATCATACAAAACGGCTCTGCTTCTTGCACTGGCATCTGCCAAACGTGTCGGCGACCTGCAAGCACTTTCAGTGCACCCGCTATGTGTGCAATTCTCTGCTGATGGCTCCAAGGTCACATTACAACCTAATGCTTCTTATCTCCCAAAAGTGCTTCTATCTAGTTACGGCTCCATGATCATTGAGCTGGCTAGTCTTCATCTGCCTCCTTTCGCTTCAGAGGAACAAAGTAGGCTTCATTTTGTGTGCCCAATGCGTGCATTTGGTATCTACATTAACCATACTCAGTATGCAGTTATGTGATCAGCTGTTTGTGTGTGCCAATCCAGCCAAGGGTAAAGCTCTGTTCAGACAAAGACTCTCCCATTGGGTGGTGGGGGTTATTTATCTTGCTTATATCAGCAAGAGTCTCCATTTACCCCAGGGAGTGAGAGCTCATTCGACCAGAGGTGTAGCTGCATCCTGAGCCCTTTTCAGAGGAGTCCCGGTGGGCGACATCTGCGCTGCGGCCAGTTGGTCTTCTCTGCACACTTTTACGCGGTTTTACCATTTGGATGTGACTGCACTGTCGCTGGCTCGCTCTGTTTTGTCTGCTGGATCACAAGGCTTACACTAAAGCAAATCAAGCCTTTTGGGCCTGATTTTCTGATGACTGCTCTGCGGGGCATGCATTTATGTCCCATACTATATGTGTTGTACCTCGTTCCTCTCCTTAAGGGAATATTAGTTACTGTATATGCATAACTTAATGTTTCTCATTCCTCCCAAACTCACTTTTTTCTTCAACTCTTCATTTTGCCGACTCTTTCCATCTTGCTGCCTCCTTTCTTCCTGAGGTTTTGCCTCAAGCTCTCTTATATGCAACCATAAAAAAGTGGGTCCATAAACATAATTAAAATCAGAAGAGTCAATATGTTTGACCCAAATACTAAATACTCACACTAGAAATTGTTTCTGACAGTTTCAATTTAGCTCAATGAAAGCTTAATAATTAGCTGTTCAATGTGCTAAATAAAAAGGTGATGTCTCCTGAGTGTTTGTTCTTTTTATTAACATACTGATGATTTTTAAATGTATGATAAACATGTAGAAATTAGATTGTTTGAAGAATCTGAAAAGAAACATGTTAACGGAGAGTTTTGGTTTTTGTTTGAACCTGAGTTTCCGCTGGGTCCCGTGCTCCCTCTCATCCTCTTTCAGCTCCCACACCTGCTGCTCCTCTCCGCCAGGGCTCTCATGCTGCAGGGCATCTGCACAACACAGTTACCCAGTTCACCAACAAATGTAACACTGATATAAAAATCTGTGCGTTTGCCAGAGAAACGATGCATGTCTTACCTTCAGCTTCTTTCTGCTCTTTTTCTCGTGCCTTCCGAGCAGCATAGGTGTCGTTTACATTTACAACATAGATGTATTTGCGGTTCTTCAGGGCCTTCAAGACAACTTGAAGTGTGTTTGATGACGTCTCAGTATATTGTGACTTCAAGCCATCAACAACTACACCCTGGTCACAGTCATTCAACTGGTAGAAACATGGCAGTAACACAAGAGAATAGAAAGAGACAACAAGAAAAGCTAAACTTAACATTTGGTCAAATGAAGTTAGGTTAAAACAAATATAAACAGGGAGTATTTCAAGCTTTACGTTTGAGGTTTTATACATTGGTTTGAACATTGATGCCAAACACAGCAGCAGATCTAAAAGAGAACAGCTGACAGAGAAGAACCAGACCTGGACCTGATGGAAATGTCAGTAAACCTCATGAACCGATGAAGTGAGAGACTGATAAAACGTTATTTCTGCATCCTGATGTTTTAGGAGCTTGTTGAGTCATGAGGTGGACTCTTATGGGCTTAGCCCTTAATCGCCTGCTTGGTTGTGCCTTTCTAATTACAGTTTGACCTAAACCATTCAGAGTGAAAAATCCTGAAATCTGTACCTGAAATCTTTCCATCAGTATATCAACAAGCAGATGTCCAGGCAGGAGACTGCTGAGTTGAACTTCACCGTGACACTAAAAACACCAGCATTTATTCAACATCATGTTAATGAACTAACAGAGGTCATTGGTCATGAATTAACTGTTTAATGTGAATTAAAACAAGGGTGGATGGAAGCTCTGAGTACCTCATAGAAACGTTTGTCATCTGTGTCCTGATGGATGGACCTTCTTGGTCTGCAGCTGCTCTCTCTCCGCTCTGCTTGAATGTCCACAGGAGCCGGTGAAGCTCCTAAATGTGGATCCAAATCTTCAGGAGGCCGTGTGGACTCTGGTTTTGTGGAACCGTCAGAGGAGGAGATTGGCGGTGGAGCCTGTCCTAGCAGAATATTTTTGTTTTTGTAGTGTACCTGCTTTGAGCTGAGCGCATTCTGCAGCAGTGTGATAGAGTTGTCTCGCGGAAAGGCTGACAGGTGAAGTGCCATTTTGGATTACATCCGTGACCACAGCATCAACACTCAAACACGCAGCTTCATAGTAACCTGCCAGATCAGCTGCCACACTGCTAGAATCTAAAACAAAAGGTGAATTATTTAAAATAACCACCACTTTTACAAGCACACATTACTTTTTCCTAATTTTATTTTGGTTTAACTTCATGAAAACTCAAAAAAATATTTTTTCTTACCAGTCAGTGGAGCTCCATACACAATAATAGCGATGCCACTGCGGCTGCATGCCATCAATCCCTCAGGGGAAAGGTCAAATCCCATATGACGGGCAAGAGCTCTGGATACCGGAGTCATCTCCAACTCTCCCAGCCTCCCTCTGTTTGCCTCTCTGTTCAACTCTGAAATAACTAAATGAACAAAGCAGATTTAAATAAATACAATGATCCAAAATAAAAATAAGATCCCCCCGACCCCCCAGTTATATGCGTACTAGTTTTAGCTGGTTTCACATCAGAGGCACTCATCCTTGTATTGTTTTGTTTTGACTTTACATTTTCCTTTCTTATGTCATCGTTCTTCGTCTGGTCGTCTACGACGTTAGGCCCTGGTGCACACAAAAAACAACAGATGTTACAACAGCTGTGCATCGATGATCTGACAGCTGTTGCTTGTCTGAGGCTACCGTCGTCTTCCAGCTGGGAGGAGAGGTCCTTGTAGTGGTCCAGCAGCTCTATAGGAAGACCCTCTCCAGGAACCCTTGGAGGAAGCAGCAACACATTGTTCTCATCATATCCCGGCATCAAACGCAGGATCTGAGGGGAGAAAAGAGAAGGCCTTCAAAGTTAGTAGAAACCTGCCATGTTGTCAGGTTATGTTTACTTTAATGCTTATTGGTGATACTTCTGTCATTCCTGTTCAATCTTTTAAATATTTCTTAGTTTTAGTTAATCCAAAAGGTAATCATCAGTCCCTCTATGAACCAAGCCGGCAGACCTTCTCAGACCTCCATGTGACGGTACACAGTTAAAAACTCTGAGGAGGATAAAGTCTAAAAAGGTCTGGAAAGATGTTTGTAAACTATGAGAATCAGCTGTTCTGTCACAATAAGGACAGCCTTTCATCCAGCAGCTCTCTGTCACTCACCATCACAAGTTGTGCTATTTTTGGCACGTTTTATAGATTCAGCAAAAAAATGTAATAAACAAGGGGCCTACCTTTTCTTCTTTGAGGTACTCTGAGTCAAACTCCAGGGAGTAAAACTCGATGGGGAAGGAGCAGGGGTTCCTTATCATGATCTCTGACTCAGCCTCGGTGCCGAAAGGCAGACAAGGCCCCAACTCCAGCACTGCTTGGCAGAGATCCAGCTGTGGTTCTTCACACTGACCCAGAGCTGTAATCATTAGTTGTTGACTGCTGTCTTTCACATGGACCTTTAGCCTCCGCCTGTAGGAACCCTGGAGGACATCTTGGTCTTAGGTTTGTTGCAGTTGTTTAACTCATGTTTGTTATTGGGTTTTTATTTTAGGAAGACATGAACCTCTAAACATGCGCTACACACATACAAAAACTTGTTCTAATAATATTAGAGCTTCTACCCCTTCAGCAGGGCAAAACGTGACATAAACGAGGACTTTTCCACCAGGAGACAAAACACCATCACAGGGCGACATCTCAAGTACTGTGAGTGGGGGGCGCTGCTCCTGGAGGATCTTCTTACGCACATGCAGAGGCACAAACCTATCTACCTGTACAGGTGGAAAGCAGACAAACATCTCATTCAAATGCATAGCTGCCATTTTCACACGCACATCCAAAGCCTGGTCCGAGGCCATATGAGGGATTTTGTGTGGCCCCCGCCTTGAATTTTAGAATGCTGGAAATGTGTCTCTCTCCAGATCTACACTTTTAAACATCTTAAGTTATAAGTTATATTGAGCAGCACAAATAAAAATATTCCCCACAAACAAGTTTTTGCCTTTTTTTAATTAAATAAATAATAAATTGTGGCCCACAAACATGATCTTAAGTTTTAACTTGACGACTTTGATCTTTGTCTGTTAAATAAAAACTTCAACAAGAAAATTAACACAATCCCACCTTTTTGAAAGGTTTGGCTTCCTCGGTGATGCTCCAGCAACACGGAATAGGCTCCAGGTTGAGCAGCTGGAGCGTCCTCATCTGAAAAGTTAGAAAACACGGAAATGTGATATAATGTGTGTTATGTCCTTCTGTCATTTAGGATGAGTTTAAAGTAAAACTTGACCCAGACTCTTTAATCTTCGGCTCTCAGGTTGGTCCATAAGGACTGATTTTAAATATAGAGACAGCATGCAGCTCTCTCATTACTGTCATGCACTCTCTCCTGCTCTTCTACTAAAGGCATAAAGTGTGCTAAAATCTGCTGTGAACGCATCACTTTGCGTGGATCCGTCAACATATCTACTATCTGTTTCATTTTTTAAAGTTTTCACTTTCAGATCACAAGCTGTAGGTTAAATTATACCTGGCACATCCCACGCTGAACAGAGTCAAACTGTAGTGTGTCCTCAAAGACGGTTATTCTCGGTACGATGACAAATGCACGCAGCCTCACCATCACCTGAGGACCACCGGAGACCTTTAAAACCAAAGAAAATTCATAAAGTTGGTAATGAGAGGCATAATCAAAAGAAAAAAATGTTTGAAACTTTCAACCATGATATGTTTTGTAAGATATTTATCTACTGGTTTGTGATTACCTGTACTGGTAGAACAACACTGGTCTCACCCATCTCCAGGTTGGCTCTTTCTGGATCAAATGAAAGTAAGAACGAGTGGGTTTGGCCACAAGGCAGGTTCTTGACGCGCTCAGATGCTGCTGTAAAACCTTCCAAAGACACATATTCATTGTCATTTTACTGTGTAAACAAAAAAAAAGGTTGGTTGTGTGTGTGTGTGTGTGTGTGTGTGTGTGTGTGTGTGTGTGTGTGTGTGTGTGTGTGTGTGTGTGTGTGTGTGTGTGTGTGTGTGTGTGTGTGTGTGAGTGTGTGTGTGTGTGTTAGCAAACCATCTAAACTGGACAAATTTAAGTGACATTTTTACAAACTAATCATCTACAACTGATACATTTTAGTTGAAAACCCAATCAAAGATGGGCACCAGAGCTAGTCAACACTCATGGATTTTTACATTCTTACATCTTATTGAAGTCCATCTGATCAGTTACTATTACAGTTGATTTTTTTGTATAGCACCTTGGGGGTTGTAAAACCCTAGACGGCACTATATCAAATAGTAATTGACCAATTAGCAGGCTGAACTCAAAGTGACTGAATCAAAAATAACAAGTATAATGTTTAGTGTCAATCCCATTCAGGATATCCATCATAGCTAAAGAACATGGCAAATCTCCTCTTTCCCTTTGCAATTTGACTTTCATCTTTAAACTGGGAACTACATAATCTTGCCATATATGTCTTCAGACAGCAGCATTCCCAAAGAATGTCCATCATGTTGAGGGTCTGACCTCATGAGGAAATTACTATGCAGTGATTTTCTCCAAAATGACTGTGCTTAAATTGCTCTGAAAAGCAAATAATCACATCAGCGCCAAGAAACTTCATTTCCCATGATGCTTTGCACACGGAAGCATTGGGATGATGTCACCGCCTAATACCAGAAACACGTTCTGCGCATGTGCGGGAGGCGGGAGCTTGAAGCTTTCCCGCAACTTCAAAGACTATAAATCATGAATGAGACAAAGAAACTTTAGGTTACTGTCGTAACCCCGGTTCTCTGAGTAACATGAGTGAGATGTCTCACTATGGGATACGCCCCTCCGCGGATTCCTCAGAAGCACTTATCTCAATACGCCAATCCTGATTGGCCAGTGACCGTGACGTACGCGTCCCCCTGCTACTATAAGTAGCAAGCGTCCCAACGTACGCACTATTCAAGATAAACACCTCTTCTCGCTTCGCCCAGCAAGAAGGGTTGTCTGGTGAGACATCTCACTCATGTTACTCAGAGAACCGGGGTTACGACAGTAACCTAAAGTTCTCTTTCTTAACATTCGTTTCGATGTCTCACTATGGGATATGGAGACTCCCGTATTGCCAGACAGCTTATCCAGTGATCACCAACCTACAGGGATACGTCTTGGCCCGCCAAAGACCCCACACTCAGAATCGTGTGAGTCATTGCAGGGACCGAAACATCAAGCTTATAGAAGCGTGCAAATGCAAGTGGAGAAGCCCAACTTGCTGCAGCACAAATCTCCTGGATTGACAGCCCCCGAAAAAGGGCCCAAGAAGCAGACAGGCCCCTAGTAGAATGGGCCCTGAGCCCAACAGGAGCCTGAATGCCCTGACAGGAGTAAGCCATAGAAATAGCCTCCACAATCCAGTGGGAAAGCCTCTGCTTTGTGACGGGTTTCCCCTTACGAGGCCCACCCCATGACACAAAAAGCTGGTCCCCCCTGCGAAGGTTCTCCGTCCGATTCACATACTCCTTGAGCGCGCGAATCGGACACAGCTTGTGCCACCGCTCCTCCTCAGGAGAGGAGAAGGGTGGCGGGTAGAAAGCTGTGAGGATAATAGGAGAAAAGGAGCCCACCACCTTAGGCACAAAGGCAGGGTTGGGCTTCAGGGACACCTTCATGTCACCTGGTGCAAACTGGGTGCAGGATGGGTGCACAGAGAGAGCCTGTAAGTCACTAACTCGCTTTGCAGATACCAAAGCCAGGAGTAGCACCACCTTAAGAGACAGGATCTTAAGGTCCAGGCCGTCCATAGGTTCAAATGGAGGCCCGGAGAGGGCCGACAGCACCAAGGACAGATCCCATGAGGGCACCAGGGGTCGAGACACAGGGAGAAGCCTGCGCGCGCCCCTCATGAAGCTACACACCAGGGGGTGTTGACCTGCCAGTTTCTTCCCAAAACCCAAGTGTCGGGAGGAAATGGCTGCTAGGTACACTTTAATGGTGGAGAAAGCCTTCTTCCCATCCAACAAGTCTTGCAGGAAAGACAGAATGACGTTCACCGGGCATTGGAAGGGTGAGACCTCCCTGCCCTGACACCAGGCTTCAAACACCCTCCATTTACAGTCATATAGGGACCTAGTGGAGGGGGCCCTAGCATTCTGAATGGTTCGAATGACCGCCTGGGGCAGCTCTGCTGACACTAGCCCGCACCCCTCAGGGGCCAGGCCCACAGGGCCAGCCGTTCTGGACGAAGGTGGAAGATCGAGCCTCCCGCTTGGGACACCAGGTCCCTGCGAAGCGGAAGTTTCCAAGGTTGGCCCTCCAGGAGCTGGAAAATGTCCGCCACCCAGTGCATAGCTGGCCAGTATGGGGCCACCAGAATAAGAGTGTGGAGCTGGGTTCGTACCCTCAGCAAGGTGGGTGGTATCAGGGCCACTGGGGGAAAAGCGTAAAGCAGTCCCCGTGGCCAGTCGTGCGCCAGCGCGTCCACGCCGAGTGGAGCGTCTCGGTCGCGCAGAGGACAGTGAGCATTCTCCTTGGAGGCAAAAAGATCCACTACGGCTGTGCCGAACCGGATCCAAATCTGTTCCAACACTGCTAGATGCAGGCTCCAATCCCCGTACAGGGGTGTCCCTCTGGACAACAGATACGCCCCCCGATTCAGAACACCCGGGACATGGGTGGCTCTGATTGAGAGGAGATGCCTGCTGCACCATAGGATCAGTCTGCGTGCCAGCGTGTGTAACCGCACGGAGCGCAGCCCCCCCTGGTGGTTTATATAAGCCACAGCCAAGGTGTTGTCTGTTCTCACTAGGACATGATGGCCGGAGAGAAAAGGCAGGAAGCGCCTCAGGGCTAGAAAGACCGTGAGGAGTTCCAGATAATTTATGTGTGTCCCCCAGAGCTCTCTGCTCCACACACCCCTGACAGAGCGACCCTCCAGGAGCCCCCCCCAACCTGACAGGCTCGCATCTGTCGTGACCACTCTCCTCACGAGAACCAACCCCAAAGGCACCCCCTGTGCCAAGAGGGAGGGGTGACGCCAACAGCGGAGCGCCGTGACGCACGCTGCAGAGACCGTCACCCTGCGCGCTCTGTGGCGTACTGGAGAGACCCAGAGAAGCCACCCAGCGTTGAGAATCTCTCATGTGTAGACGGCCGAGTGGTACCACTGAAATAGCCGACGCCATGAGACCCAAAAGCCTGAGGCATAACGCAAACCGCACCGAACTGTGTAGGCGGAAGCGCGCCAGGCAGAACGAGAGCGCGTTCACGCGCGGTGCCGAGAGACGGGCCGTGAACGCCCCTGAGTCCAGATTCAGACCTAGAAAGGTTATTTTCAGGGAGGGGAGCAAAGCGCTTTTCTGCCAGTTTATTCTGAAACCCAGACCACACAAGGGAGGGATCACAACCAGCGTGTTTGACGCTGTCTCCTCTCTGGACCGTGCCAGCAGGAGCCAGTCGTCTAAATACGTGGCCAGCCGAATGCCCCTCCCTCTCAGAGGGGCGATCGCCGCCTCCGTACACCTGACAAACACCCTCGGGCTCAGCGAGAGGCCGAATGGGAGCACGGTGTATTCGTAACACACTCCCTGAAAGGCAAACCTCAGAAATGTCCTGTGTGGAGGGTACACGGGAACATGAAAGTATGCGTCCCTCAGGTCGATTGAGGTGAGCCAGTTGCTCTGGTGAATCAGACGCAAAAGGGATGAGAGCGTGAGCATTTTGAATCTGTACTTTCTGAGGCATCGGTTCAGGGCCCTCAGATCCAGGATCGGGCGAATCCCGGTCCCTCCCCGCTTCGGGACCAGGAAGTACCTGGAGTAGAAACCGCTCTGAGACCGATCGGGAGGCACAATGCATATCGCTCCCTTCTCCAGCAGGGAGGAGATTTCTCCCTGAAGGATGTGAGCTGACGACCCCTGGGCGTGGGAGAACACTACGCCGGAGAATCGAGGAGGAACAGAAGCGAATTGGAGCCTGTAACCCCTCGAAATTGTTCTCAGCACCCAACGTGAAGCAGAAACCGCTGTCCATTCCTCCCTGTGAGTGGAGAGCGGTGACACAGCCGTGACACACGGAGCACCAGCTCCCTCCAGAGGTTGTGGGGCAGCGGTGCTCGTGGCAGCCACTGCGCATGCGCGGGGGCTTTGTGCTTTGACGGCCCAGGCTTACGGGGACGACCCGTGGCGCCGCCCCCGCCTGGAACCGCTCATGGGTGACATTTATATTGATTTTTGCTGCGCCCTTGACATCTTGTCTGGATGCGACAGCGAACCTTTCAATGCTCCTTGAGCGTGACATGTTTGTGAAAAACAATGTGAGTGCTTGTGACGTGTGCTTTGAGCCGGCACCGCCGGCTGCACGTCCTGGCCCCACCCTGGACCGCTCGGGAACTCTGCCGGAGGGGTTCCGTGAGGGGGGGGAGAAAGCACCATGGCAACATCCAACAGGAGGAGCTGGCGAACGGGGAACCGCCAGCTGCAGCGTCGGGAGGGAAGAACTCCGACAGGCTGCCCACTTCTTCCTCCTCACCTGCTGACCGCCGTGTCTGGTGGATTGTCCCGGTGGCGGAGCAGCTTGGTTGCCGGATCCCTGAGGCCAAACTGGTCGAGGCTCTGAGCCCGAAGGAGCTGGTTGGACAGCTTGAGGCTTCGGGCGCTTTGGGATCCGGAACTGAGGCTGGGCTCGGGCAGCTGCCTGAGGCAGGTTCGGCCGAGCCGGCAGCGCCGGTGAGGGTTTACGGGGAAGGCAGAGATGAAGGGCTTCATCCTCTTTCTTTTGAGCCGCACACCGTTGCTGCATTGATGCCAGGGCAGAGCCGAAAATGCCTTCAGGCACGATTGGCATGTCCAAAATGTCCTCCTTCTCTCTCTCAGAGAGGTTGGTGAGGTTCAGCCATCGTGCACGTTCTTGAAGCACCATCATGCCCATAGCTTTAGCCGTAGCATGGACCGCGCAGCGCTGCACACGCAGGCAGATGTCGGTCAGTACGGTGATTTCCTCCCGCACCTCCGGGTCCGGCTTCGTATTCATGTCCTCACAGAGCTCGGCTTGGTACGCCGAGAGCATGGAGGAGACATTCAAAGCTCGGACCGAGATGGCGGCAGCCTTGTACGCTCTCTCGTTCAGCGCCGACTGGAAGCGGTCCGCCTTCGCAGGGAGAGCGGGAGGCCTGGAGGAAGTCGCCGAGAGCCGTGGGTGCAGGTGGGCTGCAACCAGCGGTTCCATCGGCGGCATGCGAAGCATGCCAGCCGTCTCCATCCCTTCGAAGTCCAGCGAGGAGGCTCCTTGGACAGGAGACCTGGAGCTGAACGGGTGTTTGTCCCAGGAGGACCCCACTTCTTGGAGTAGCTCCGGGAAGGCGGGGAGGAGGGGCTTTGCCGCCCTCGTGGCCTGAGGCAGCTTCTTTCCCTCGTAGCGGGATCTGACAGCCTCAGTGACCACGGTGGGCCAAGGGATGTTGAGCCTGGTCGCAGCGCGTCGGCAGACTGACTGCATGTCCAGGTGGGCGGCCGGAGAAACCGCTCCATCCCTGGGAGAGGACGGAAAGCTAGGCATGGAGGCCTGAGCGATGGGGAGAAAGACGTCGTCCTCCTCGTCCTCCTCTGAAATGAGGAGTTCCGAGGTGTCCTCGTCGTCTCCGTAGTCCAACTCCAACACATCCTCGGCGGGGTGGCTCGGACCGGCCAGTTCGAGCTGTGAGCCCCAGCTGAGTTCGGCACACGGTTCCGGCTCCGGGAGGACATGTTCGCTGGCGTCCCCAGGCGGTGGCCCAGGGGCCGGCAGGCAAGGGTCCTTCCCCGACAGGCTAGCTTGGCGCGCTAGCCGCCGGCGAAGGCTCTTCAGGGTGAAGCAAGCGCAGCTCTCACATGACCCGGGGACTTCCAATGCCGGCTGGGCGTGTTCCAGCCCGAGGCAGCTCGAGCAGACCCTGTGCGGGTCTTTGCTTGAGATTTTGTTCCCACAGGTACAGAGGCGAGCTCCTGCACCGTCGACTCCTCTGGTGGGAGGAGCGGCTTCCATGTTGGCTAACTGGTGTGTTAGCATAGAACGAACAGATGCACTGGAGTGTGAAGCTGCTCGTTATGCCCCGAGCCTATGGTGAAGGTCAGGACAGAAGGACGGTAAGTTAACGTTCGGCGACGGAGAGAATATTAGAAGGCTCCGTCTGTGAACAGTTGAGCTAACTTACCTCAGAGATAAGCGACCACCGAAGCGAGAAGAGGTGATTGAATAGTGCGTACGTTGGGACGCTTGCTACTTATAGTAGCAGGGGGACGCGTACGTCACGGTCACTGGCCAATCAGGATTGGCGTATTGAGATAAGTGCTTCTGAGGAATCCGCGGAGGGGCGTATCCCATAGTGAGACATCGAAACGAATGTTAAGAAAGAGAACCTCGTTCTTTTGCCCAGGATACCTGGCGGTAAGGACACGCTTGTCGAACGCTCCGACAACTTGAGCACGCGGAAGCTCTAAGTGCCCAAGTTGAGCCACGCAACCGCTGGAAACCACTCCACCATCATCGGGACCTGACTGGGAACGAGCGGAGCTCCATCCAGCTCTCAGAGACGCTGTAAGTTGTCAAACTCAGCACAAAAGAAACTTCGTTCTCTTTGTGTCCAGCCCGTGGAGAAACACTCGTGGAGCCAAACAACGGAGAAAGCATTAAACCGACGGATGACGCTGAAAACTGCGGAGAAACACGGAGAACCGTCAAATCAAAAGGGGGAGGGACGCCTCGCTCCTCTGGTGATCAAAAACTCATCTCTTTCTCTCATTCTTTCCTTCTCCCGTTTCCTCTATAGTCCAGAATAAGCAATAAACCGCGTCTATTGCTTAAAAGTAACTTCGTGTTTTCCTCTTTCGCTCCCAATTCGTCCTTCGGGTCATTTTGAAAGAATAAACTGCTTATTAATCATTGTTTGGTATCTTTAAATGTTTCGGCCATGGCCAGGCTGATAAACTAAGGATATTAACTTGTGATTAATCTTTTGTGTTGTTTCATGATCCTTTGAAATGTTTTGAGTGATTTAAGGTTAAGTTACTACTGATTCTAAGTGCTTTGGAAGTTAAAGTGCAAGTTGCCACTCACACTTTAGCCAGACAAAGGGGTCAGCCATCTTGCATACAGACTCCATTTTAGAAACACACACACACATACATACACACAAAACACCTTGAACATTATTTTGAATATACATCCTTTTATTATATCACATGGTTATTATTCATTTATGCCACTGTTTATTCATTTGACAAATTGTTAATTAAACGTTATAAAATTCAGATTTTCGTCTCCAGTAGCTTTGTTGTGTCGAAGAGAAGTCTCTGCTCCAAGGATTCTACGAACTTCAAGAAAGACTGATAAGAGTTTTGGATTCAATTTTTCCCCGGTTGAAGGGGAATGGTGCCCCGTATATCTAAGAATATCTTAATTAATTAATAAATCAGTAAATATTCCCATATTTACAGAATTTATTGAAGAATCCAAAAGTAAGTTGAAGCTTACTAATTGTTCGCTCCTAATAACCCCAACATTAATTGGTGCGGCCGTGTGAGGCTTGGATACACAGAGATTTCTATCCGGCACAAACAAACAAATAAATCCAAAGAGCTGAATTAAAAATAATCAGTTGTTCAGCCTTGAACCAGCAACAGAGTGGTGCTGATTTCGCTGAGCAGGAAGCTGCATCGAACTCTCACCAGTAACTCAGTGTTTCTTTAAAGGTGCAACGTGTAAATTAATTCTGGTTGACTTTTAGGTTAAAATTCAGTTTTTCCTTAAAGGTGCAACGTGTAATTAATTCTGGTTAACCTTTTAGGTTAAAATTCAGTTCTTCATTAAAGGTGCAGTGTGTAAGTAATTCTGACTAACCCTTTTAGGCTAAAATTAACTGCTAATTTAGCGACTTTAACTCACAGTGGCTATTGTAACTAACTGAAACCTTCACTCAAAGACTGATAACACCTTGTTTGCTAATATTCTGAAGGAATAACTAGCATATTTAACACTGCAAGTGTTGTAAGACGTTGCTACGGCAACGCACCAGCTTTTGCTAAAATACTGAAAGGAATAGTATTTTAGGCTTTAGTCACGGCATTCCGTGCAATCTTAAAACGCTAAAACCTGTGCGCACAAAGGTTAATTTAGTGTTTTTCTGCTACAAAGCTAGCAGTTGCTGCCCAAAAGGTGCAGCTTGAGCTATCTGCAGAAGCTCTACTAGGCTATTTTTGGTTCGGTTGTTAAAATGGAGGGACAGAGTAGTGAACTGACCAACTCCCAGCAACCAGGTGGCGCTGCGGCCCACGACTATGAACCTGGCCTACTTTCTGGACAAATATTGTCCAAACTGGTCGCGGTTGCTCGAGAACCCGACTACCCTTCTAGGGATTTCACTGAAGAACAGCGTAGCGACGAGCTAGAAGCTGTAATTGATCAAATAGAAAACCCGGATGGTACAAAACCAATCCAGGTTCACTTAGCTAAGTTAGCCTTGATCCTCTATCAGAGAGAACTCCAACATGATCGAGAGATCATGAACCTCCAGAGTATGCTAGCTGAAAAACAGCGAAATGGAAGGCTGATCGAGGAAGACGACACCCGCACCGATTCTGGGGAAGATGGGGAGGAGACCCCGCCCCCCTCTGCTGATGACAACAGACAGTGGGAAGGGGGGAAACACCATGACTCTCTGGACGGACGCACGCCGCAGGGGAGAGATGAAGCTTATCTGTCCCAACCTTCGGCCCCGTTCCCTACACACACTATAGGGCATTCAGGACCACCTAGGGGCCGAGGGCAATTCGCCCTCGAACCCCAGGTTGGACCACCACCCTCATCTTCACGGCCTTCTCAATCAGTGAGAAGTCGACCAGCTGAGCGGCACCTCTATTTAGACCGCTCCCCCAGTCCACGAAGGGTGCAAGGTGCCGGCTGGGGTTATGCACAAGCCCAACCTGCACCTCCACCATCCACCCATCCTAGCTACTCCGGTATTCGGCATGCCGATAACCAGCTGCAGGACAAAGCATCATACGCCAGTCCGTACCCGGACAAAGCGTATTACGCAGATGCCCCAGTTGAAAGACGCAGGCTGCACTACGCAGACGTGCCCCGGGAGGAGGATCTCCCAGGACACCCACGTGACGTGCCAGCAGCCCGCCACAACATGCCGGACCCCGATTTGGGCCCCAGGAGTCAACATTGGGAGCCCAGAGCACACCAGCGATATCCAGCGCCCTCTGAGACAGACCGTGGGTCAGAGTCAGAGGATGACGCGCCGTACCGTGAGTCAGGGCTCCGTGTACGTCAAATTGAATCGCTAGCTAAAGACATAGAACGCTTTGATCCTAACACCAATGAATCCAATGTTGACGATTATCTCAGGGAGATAGAACGTTGTCTGCTTGATCTTCCAGCACCCTCTTCAAGGGAAAAGCTCAAGCTAATTTGGAAAACTACATCTAGAACGGTGCATGGTTTCATGGAAACTCTACCATCTGACATTCGAGATCGGTACTCCTCGCTCTGCCGAGCGTTGAGGGATGAATACGCCACGTATGCAGACTCCGCGTCAGCTACAATGGGGGCCTTCTCCATCAAACACGGGAGGAACGAACCCCCCAGAGAGTATTATCGCAGACTCAAAAGTGCTTATTTCCAAGGTCGAAACGGCCCTGGGCTCGAGGAAGACCCTGCCTTCAGATCCCTTTTCATTCACAACCTGCACGAGTGTGTTCGCTCCGAAGTCTCAATGTATTGTCGGATGAAAAAACTGACAACTCAGGAGATTAGGAGATACGCTCAACAGGCTTGGGAAGCCGGCGGAAAGCCCCAAAAGCCTGACGCACATCACCGCGTCATGCACCTAGCTCCCGACGCCGAGCCGCGTTTGGAGCTTGAAGGCACAGAAGCTCCACCCACTAAGCCAAAATCTGCTAAACCTAGACCTGCTAAACCGCGAGAGCAGTCCCAATCTCCTCAACAGGGGAAGGGGGGTGCTGATTGGCCACCTAGGTCTGGACAATCAGACAGGAAGTGGCCCAACCAAAACCAACGGCAGGCAGGTCGGAACAATGGAAGGTTTAAGGAGCGCCGCCCACAGGTAGGTCCCGGACGCGAGTCCGCAGATGAGTTTCTGACCAAAGCCGACGTCCAGGAGATGTTTCAGCAGTTCCTAGCTAAACAGAAGGAACAGCTGAGATCTGCAGAAGAAACCCTTACACCAAAGTCGTCTTCTAAGAAGCCAGACCCAGAGCCAACGTCAGCATGACTAGGCGTGGCTCAACCCCCCAGCGTGGCCAGGACCTACCTGATCAGCTGGGGGAACACTACGGGTAGATCACAGGAGTCTCCTGAAATCTACCCCCCAGAGAAACCTGATACTAAATTTCTGAAGTTCCTTGGTGACTTAACAAACCATGATCATGCTCGCCGTTTGTACTGTAGCACCAACGTAGGTGGATGCATACAGGTTGATGCTCTGCTGGATACCGGCTCAGAAATCACCCTGATGTGCTCCACACTGTTCCATCGCGTGTCTGACACCATGCGGTCGCTCGGGAAACCAGTCCAGGTTGAACCTTGTGACCTGAAAATCACCAGCTACACCCAGACCCGGGAGTGTATCACTCACCGGGCGTGGCTGGACATCACCTTCCAAGACATGACTCTGGTTCACCCGTTTTATGTCTGCCAGCTAGACACGGAACCACTTCTCATTGGTCAGGACCTGCTTGAACGTCTAGCTCCCCTCATCGACTGCCAGAAGGGTCAACTGTGGGCTCAGGTGGACACACCTAAGCCCTGGAACCCAGATAGCAGCCGACCATCCTCCATTCTTGAAGTCAGCATAAGTGAGCAGCAAAACCCTTGTTCCAAGGTCATGCCCCTCCCTACGGCTCCCACAGACGATGACCGCCTGCAAAGGCATGAAACCGCTCCTGGAACTCCGCTCCGCACACATTCATCTTTTCTCTGCTCGCTGAAGAACGTCAGCCTGCAGCCATATGCACCACACATAGTTGGTGGTCTTACCATCAACTGCACCCACATCTCAGATGCTCGCCTTGCTCTTTGGTCGGAAAAGTCAGCCATCAGCCAGCAGACGTTTGAACACCTGCGTCAGAAGGACCCCCTTCTTTTCAGTGTGACATGTAGCCACCGGCTCTTGTCAGCTACTTGGCCGCAGAGGCTCCTGAAAGCGCCAGAGGTCTGCTCTCTGACTATCCAACTTGGAGTAAGACAGCTCACACATACATTCAGCATCATACCACAGCTTGATCCACCTGCACTCATCGGAGCAGATCTGCTGGTTCGACTCGGTGCCCAGCTGGACACTTGCAATCAAGTCCTTTGGGCCCGGGCCACACCATCCTCTGAGCCTTGCTCAGAAGGCCCTGAACACTTGCTGTCCGGTCAGACCATTCCACAGGCCTGCCGTGCAGTGGTTGAGGCCAGCACGGTTCTGCCCCCACTGGTCAAAGGAGTGCCTGTTCGTCTGACTCTGATGAAGCATCAGAAGCTGCCAGGCACACAGGCCTTCTTCCAGCCATCACCACACTTCTTGGAGCTCAACTTAGCCGTCTGTGGCACGCCACTCTTGGAGCTGAACAATCGTTCTGCGTACTTGTTGGTCGAAAATCCGACCCAGAGTCCTATCCACATGCCGGCAGGAAAGCCCTTGGGCATGCTGATAGATAGCTCATTCCATGACTTCGAACTTTCAGTCCCCGTGATCGGACAACTTCCGTTGTTCTTGAACGACAGACAGGTTGGTGCAGACACATTCAGTACTTTCCCCTCACAAATGATTACCATCAAGCGGCATGAAGCCCTTCCTGAGGAACCCATTTGCAGTGCAACCTTAGATACTGACGGCGGTCAGTGTCTAGCGGTTTTTGCGATAAATACTCAACCCTCTGAGTCACCGGTTGAAAGCCCGGAACACCAGAGACCCTCCTCCTCTGAACCTTATGACGGCTTCGAGGCCGAAGTCAGCCAGCAGCTTGACAAAGCGGATGCGCTGGAGTCAGAGGAGCAGAGAGCAGCGCTTAGAAGCCTGTTCTATGAGTTTCAGTCCGTCTTATCCAGGGACTCCCTGGACTGTGGACTCACAAACCTGCACACGGTTCGCATTCCGACGAACCCGAATGCCCCTCCTACTTATGTACGTCAGTACAAGATTCCCCTCGCTGCTTATGAGTCGATCCAGGAGATCCTCAATCAGCTGAAGGAGAAAAACATCATCAGAGAGTGTAACTCCACTTACAACTCTCCCATCTGGCCGGTTCTGAAACCGACTGGGAAATGGCGTCTCACCATAGACTATCGTGCACTGAACAAACAGGTACCTCTCTCCAGGTGGCCTATGATCCATTTAGATCAAGAGCTAGCCAGAGTCAGAGATGCTCGTTTCTTCTCTACGGTTGACGTAGCCAACGGCTTCTGGACCATGAAGGTTGAGCTGGCGGACCAGTATAAACTGGCTTTCTCCTTTGGAAATCGCCAATATACTTGGAACCGCTGCCCCTTTGGCTACTCTAACTCACCTGCAGAGTTCAACATCTTCCTCCACAAAGCCATGTCAGATGCTGCTTCCAGAGGGAACCTCATATATGTCGATGACATCTTGATGAGGAGTCGAACCTTCGAGGAGCACCTGGCCGAACTCCGTCACGTGCTGCAACAGCTCGCTGACGCCGGAGCTAAATTGGCGATTCTCAAGGGACAGTGGTGTCGAACCAAAGTGGAGTATGTTGGACTGCTGGTGGGCCCTAATGGAGTCGAGCCCCAAGCGGGACGCATTAGGGCCATTCAGGACATCAAAGCCCCAGCTAATCTGACTGAACTCAGGAGCTTCCTCGGAGTCTGCAACTACTCCAGACAGTTCATTGAGGAGTACGCTGAAACAGCGAGGCCCCTCACTGAGCTGCTTCGGAACGACACACCTTTCGTGTGGGACAGACCCCAAGAACTCTCCTTCCAGTTCCTAAAACAGAAGTTGGCGTCCGCACCCTGTCTGGCTTACCCAGACAAGGATAAAGAGTTCTACATAGAGGCTACTTTCTCCTCTCACTGCCTGAGCGCTGCTTTGAAGCAGAAACACGATCAGGACATGAGAGTTGTGGCATACGCCAGCAAGCCTCTGAGCAAGGTGGAACTCCAGTTCTCAGACTGCAAGAGAGCTCTCCTCTCTACAGTCTGGGCCGTCGAACACTTTCGTAGTTACATCGGTGGACAGAAAGTGATCATTGAAACGTGTCATCAGCCTGTCACCTTCCTAAACAGCCAGCGTCTGCGCGAAGGAAGAGTGTCAAACAGCCGCATTGCGACGTGGATGATGGTGCTCCAAGGATACAACATTGAGGTCAAGTATGGTCAGAACACCAAGCTAGCGCTAGGACAAGGGCTAGCAGGCTGCCAGCACTGTGACTCTGACTCCGTCATGGGCCCCCTGGACACACCTGCCGCAGTCTACCCAACCGCATCCAATCATCGCTACTTTGATGAGAATGTTTGCCAAGGGCTTCCGAAAGTTTACACTGATGGATGCGCCTACCTTCACGAAGGCCAGCTCCGTGCCGGGGTTGGAGTCGTTTGGGTGGACTGTGACACTAAGCAACCAAATCACTACCGGTTGGGCCAAAAGTCTAGTCAGTACGCCGAAATTGCTGCAGTGTTGATAACCCTCCAGCAGGCGGCAGCCTTGGACATCACTCAAATCGTCCTTTGCTCTGATTCAAACTACGCTAGACACAGCTTCATTTCTCACTTCCCCATGTGGAAGGAGAACAACATGAAAAATGCCAGGAACAGAGACGTGAAACACTCAAAGTTATTCCTAGCGTGTGATCTGCTCACCACCGAGAAAGGCATAATGGTCTACTGGAAAAAGGTCAAAGGTCACTCCAGGACCCTAGGTCCGGAGAAAGATGGTAATGACGAAGCGGACCGCCTTGCTAAGCTCGGTGCTGACCAGGGAACCTGTTGGGAATTCAAAGATGAGTGGCTTCCACCCAAGGCCATTCACGAGGTCTGCGCGATTACACGTCGCCATGCTAAACAGGCAGACGAACCTCGGACCGTTGGGGTACCCGTGTTTCTAGGCAGAAAACCACATGACGCGGACCTAGTCACCATGCAGGAACAAGATCCTGACCTGAAGCTCATCCGCGAGCTTCTCCAAAAGGGCCCGATGCCTGAACAACCGTCACCACCTACTGGCGCAAGCCGAGATTTGGTAACCCTGCATCGTCAACTCGCGCACCTGAAACTACAAAACGATTTGTTAGTTTACATGCGTGACGATCACAGTCCGCCGCGCTGGGTTGTTCCACTCGACCACAGAGGAGTGATGCTTGCCTACGCCCACGACACTCTGGTTGGAGGTCACCGCGGAGCAAAAGCTACCCTCGCGTCACTGACAGAAGTAGCATATTGGCCATCGATGTCCAAGGACGTACACAGCTATGTCCAAGGCTGCCTTGTCTGTGCCCGGTTTCAACCCTCCCAGCCGCTTGCTAGAGCACCACTGCAACGCAGGGGAATAACCTTCCCTTGGTCCCACCTGCAGATCGACTGGGTTGGACCGGTTCCCAAATCAGCAAGAGGAAACAAATATATGCTAACTGTAACTTGCAGTTTCACAAAGTGGGTGGAATGCCTTCCAGCGCCAAACGATACAGCCGTCACAACCGCTGTACTGCTGATTAACCACGTTTTCAGTCGATGGGGACTTCCACTCTGCATTGACTCTGACCGAGGAACTCATTTCACATCCAGTGTAATGACGTCCCTGTTTGAACTTCTGGGAGTGGAAGTGAGATTCCACCTTCCCTATCACCCACAGTCATCCGGACAGGTCGAACGGATGAACCGCACGGTCGTCTCCATGCTCAAAAAGTACGTCTGCTCCACTGGGAAGGACTGGGACGTCAAGCTCCCTCTGGTCCTGATGGCCATACGGTCTACTCCCCAGCGATCCACGGGAGTTACGCCCTTTGAGATGATGACCGGCAGACTGATGACTCTACCACTGCACCTCCTGTATCACCCAGAGGATGTCAGTGTTGCCACTGCCTATACCGCTCATCAGTATGTGGCAGACTTGAAAACACACCTCAGAGCTACGTTCGCGCATGCTCAGAAGAAACTGGAGACAAACGTAGAAGGCGCTAAAGCCTACTACGACCAAAAGACAACCAGCCGCGAATACGAGGTGGGTGACAAAGTATTCTACTTTCGGTTCGCCCAACTGGCACGCAAAGCTAAGAAGTTCCTGCCCTGCTGGTCAGGACCATTTGAGATCGTGGCAAAACTCTCTCCAGTTGCATACAGGTTACGCATCACCAAAGCAAGACAGGAGCCTGTCTACAAATGGGTGCATGCGAACCAAATCAAACCCTACGTCAAACCATCCCCGCGGGTACAGAGACCAGACTCCCCGCAGGAGGTAGACGTAGTCTCTACATAGTTCTATGTATGGAAATGGAAAAGGGGGGAAGTGCACGTTTAACCCACTAACATGTACTAACCGACAAAGAACCAGGCCCCCCCCCCCGCCGTCACTTTCACTAGCCAAGAGAAACTCCTCCTAGACCTCTAACAGGATGTACCTACTAAAACCTTACAGGGTACTCATGTTACTGTCAACCTACATTCTGCTCTGATTAATGAATCTCTACGTGCAATCAAGACTTTGTCTGACACCATACATCAGGATATTGTGTACACACGAGTGGTGAGAGATTTGATGCAGGACCTGCTCAGGGAAGTAAGTTCCACGCTAGACAGCTTGGTTGGAAGTCGTATTTCCCCGTACTTACCCCTCTACTGTGCACCTTTCACAAATCCACCTAGCGTACAGCCTAGGTAGTGCAATTCCCATTCACGTTGATGCAGAAAATTAGAACTCGGTTTCCTGTTACATGTTCCCATAATTGTGACACCTCACATCTATAGGTTTAAGTCGATGCTGAACTTTGGTATTTGAAAGGACGGTAGGCATTTCCACTTTGAACTAGAAACCTGGCACTCCATCACCTCAACCTCGAACAGCATGATTCGGAGATTGAGATCATGGACGCTTTCCAGGGTTATAACTTTGCCTTCGATTTAGAAATTGACCAACAATTACTGATTGAAGGAACCAAACTCGTTAAGTTCACACAAACCCCGCGTGAACTTACTTTGACGCTACATTGACACAGATTATACCACCTTAATCTGCACATTGGTCGCCCTGGGGATGGGATGGCTCATCACGGCCGTGATTGCTTATTCCGCCTACAGGCGTGTTAAGAAACTCCAAGATAAGATGCACTTGCTCACCTACGGTGTGCCTCGTAACCGCGTTCGGGGAGACTCCAAGCGTGAATGTACCACACCTGTCTAAAGGGGGTGAGCAACATTTTCTTTGTTATTCTGTAAACCTAAGAGTAGTTCTCATTTTAGTCTACCTCACATATTTATCTGAGTGTTGCAGTATGTCACATTCTTTATAAGCTACACACTGAATGTATGACCTAAGAATGCATTTTATGAGACCTCAAGGTTGCTATGAATTTTCTTAAATGTTATATGGTTTTTTTTTTGGGTTTTCTGTATTTTTGTTTCGTACTTGGTCACATATTAACTAGTGGTTATGTGCCGGCCCAGCTCAGTCTGTCAATGACTCTGTCTGACGCACCAGCACATTGTAGTACCTCTTAGTTTTATGGTCCTTGTTTTAGCCCAAAGACTGTCCTGATCCACCCTTTGGACCAAAAAGGGGGGAATCTTGGGACCACATAGGTCAATGCGCGTTTGCGAACTATGGACCTCGTACATCACCGCGTGCTCCATAAACTGAACTGTATGGCCGGCGGTGAGATGCCTTTGTGTCCCCTCGTGGAGTTAACCGCCCACCGACCTTCCTCCTTCTACACTACTACCTCTCGCATGGACGACATCATCATTGCGTACCACCTGCGTGAGTGGCTTCTTCTCGTTATGCGCGTTGGGGACTATCCCATTTCCTATCCTCTTTTGTTTTGTGCCTGACCAGGATCCAAGACAAAGACCAAAGGCGCCAGGATCCAAGACAAAGACCAAAGGCGCCAGGATCCAAGACAAAGACCAAAGACAAAGGCGTCCAAGGAGACCAACGTCCTAAGGGACAAACCCACCTGTGCTTCCGACAATCAAGTCGACTTACGTTCATGAGGAACAAACCCATCTGTGCTTCCGACGATCGAGCTTTGGGCGCGATCCCCGAAACCAAAAGGGGGAATGTTGAGGGTCTGACCTCATGAGGAAATTACTATGCAGTGATTTTCTCCAAAATGACTGTGCTTAAATTGCTCTGAAAAGCAAATAATCACATCAGCGCCAAGAAACTTCATTTCCCATGATGCTTTGCACACGGAAGCATTGGGATGATGTCACCGCCTAATACCAGAAACACGTTCTGCGCATGTGCGGGAGGCGGGAGCTTGAAGCTTTCCCGCGACTTCAAAGACTATAAATCATGAATGAGACAAAGAAACCTCGTTCTTTTGCCCAGGATACCTGGCGGTAAGGACACGCTTGTCGAACGCTCCGACAACTTGAGCACGCGGAAGCTCTAAGTGCCCAAGTTGAGCCACGCAACCGCTGGAAACCACTCCACCATCATCGGGACCTGACTGGGAACGAGCGGAGCTCCATCCAGCTCTCAGAGACGCTGTAAGTTGTCAAACTCAGCACAAAAGAAACTTCGTTCTCTTTGTGTCCAGCCCGTGGAGAAACACTCGTGGAGCCAAACAACGGAGAAAGCATTAAACCGACGGATGACGCTGAAAACTGCGGAGAAACACGGAGAACCGTCAAATCAAAAGGGGGAGGGACGCCTCGCTCCTCTGGTGATCAAAAACTCATCTCTTTCTCTCATTCTTTCCTTCTCCCGTTTCCTCTATAGTCCAGAATAAGCAATAAACCGCGTCTATTGCTTAAAAGTAACTTCGTGTTTTCCTCTTTCGCTCCCAATTCGTCCTTCGGGTCATTTTGAAAGAATAAACTGCTTATTAATCATTGTTTGGTATCTTTAAATGTTTCGGCCATGGCCAGGCTGATAAACTAAGGATATTAACTTGTGATTAATCTTTTGTGTTGTTTCATGATCCTTTGAAATGTTTTGAGTGATTTAAGGTTAAGTTACTACTGATTCTAAGTGCTTTGGAAGTTAAAGTGCAAGTTGCCACTCACACTTTAGCCAGACAAAGGGGTCAGCCATCTTGCATACAGACTCCATTTTAGAAACACACACACACATACATACACACAAAACACCTTGAACATTATTTTGAATATACATCCTTTTATTATATCACATGGTTATTATTCATTTATGCCACTGTTTATTCATTTGACAAATTGTTAATTAAACGTTATAAAATTCAGATTTTCGTCTCCAGTAGCTTTGTTGTGTCGAAGAGAAGTCTCTGCTCCAAGGATTCTACGAACTTCAAGAAAGACTGATAAGAGTTTTGGATTCAATTTTTCCCCGGTTGAAGGGGAATGGTGCCCCGTATATCTAAGAATATCTTAATTAATTAATAAATCAGTAAATATTCCCATATTTACAGAATTTATTGAAGAATCCAAAAGTAAGTTGAAGCTTACTAATTGTTCGCTCCTAATAACCCCAACATTAATTGGTGCGGCCGTGTGAGGCTTGGATACACAGAGATTTCTATCCGGCACAAACAAACAAATAAATCCAAAGAGCTGAATTAAAAATAATCAGTTGTTCAGCCTTGAACCAGCAACAGAGTGGTGCTGATTTCGCTGAGCAGGAAGCTGCATCGAACTCTCACCAGTAACTCAGTGTTTCTTTAAAGGTGCAACGTGTAAATTAATTCTGGTTGACTTTTAGGTTAAAATTCAGTTTTTCCTTAAAGGTGCAACGTGTAATTAATTCTGGTTAACCTTTTAGGTTAAAATTCAGTTCTTCATTAAAGGTGCAGTGTGTAAGTAATTCTGACTAACCCTTTTAGGCTAAAATTAACTGCTAATTTAGCGACTTTAACTCACAGTGGCTATTGTAACTAACTGAAACCTTCACTCAAAGACTGATAACACCTTGTTTGCTAATATTCTGAAGGAATAACTAGCATATTTAACACTGCAAGTGTTGTAAGACGTTGCTACGGCAACGCACCAGCTTTTGCTAAAATACTGAAAGGAATAGTATTTTAGGCGTTAGTCACGGCATTCCGTGCAATCTTAAAACGCTAAAACCTGTGCGCACAAAGGTTAATTTAGTGTTTTTCTGCTACAAAGCTAGCAGTTGCTGCCCAAAAGGTGCAGCTTGAGCTATCTGCAGAAGCTCTACTAGGCTATTTTTGGTTCGGTTGTTAAAATGGAGGGACAGAGTAGTGAACTGACCAACTCCCAGCAACCAGGTGGCGCTGCGGCCCACGACTATGAACCTGGCCTACTTTCTGGACAAATATTGTCCAAACTGGTCGCGGTTGCTCGAGAACCCGACTACCCTTCTAGGGATTTCACTGAAGAACAGCGTAGCGACGAGCTAGAAGCTGTAATTGATCAAATAGAAAACCCGGATGGTACAAAACCAATCCAGGTTCACTTAGCTAAGTTAGCCTTGATCCTCTATCAGAGAGAACTCCAACATGATCGAGAGATCATGAACCTCCAGAGTATGCTAGCTGAAAAACAGCGAAATGGAAGGCTGATCGAGGAAGACGACACCCGCACCGATTCTGGGGAAGATGGGGAGGAGACCCCGCCCCCCTCTGCTGATGACAACAGACAGTGGGAAGGGGGGAAACACCATGACTCTCTGGACGGACGCACGCCGCAGGGGAGAGATGAAGCTTATCTGTCCCAACCTTCGGCCCCGTTCCCTACACACACTATAGGGCATTCAGGACCACCTAGGGGCCGAGGGCAATTCGCCCTCGAACCCCAGGTTGGACCACCACCCTCATCTTCACGGCCTTCTCAATCAGTGAGAAGTCGACCAGCTGAGCGGCACCTCTATTTAGACCGCTCCCCCAGTCCACGAAGGGTGCAAGGTGCCGGCTGGGGTTATGCACAAGCCCAACCTGCACCTCCACCATCCACCCATCCTAGCTACTCCGGTATTCGGCATGCCGATAACCAGCTGCAGGACAAAGCATCATACGCCAGTCCGTACCCGGACAAAGCGTATTACGCAGATGCCCCAGTTGAAAGACGCAGGCTGCACTACGCAGACGTGCCCCGGGAGGAGGATCTCCCAGGACACCCACGTGACGTGCCAGCAGCCCGCCACAACATGCCGGACCCCGATTTGGGCCCCAGGAGTCAACATTGGGAGCCCAGAGCACACCAGCGATATCCAGCGCCCTCTGAGACAGACCGTGGGTCAGAGTCAGAGGATGACGCGCCGTACCGTGAGTCAGGGCTCCGTGTACGTCAAATTGAATCGCTAGCTAAAGACATAGAACGCTTTGATCCTAACACCAATGAATCCAATGTTGACGATTATCTCAGGGAGATAGAACGTTGTCTGCTTGATCTTCCAGCACCCTCTTCAAGGGAAAAGCTCAAGCTAATTTGGAAAACTACATCTAGAACGGTGCATGGTTTCATGGAAACTCTACCATCTGACATTCGAGATCGGTACTCCTCGCTCTGCCGAGCGTTGAGGGATGAATACGCCACGTATGCAGACTCCGCGTCAGCTACAATGGGGGCCTTCTCCATCAAACACGGGAGGAACGAACCCCCCAGAGAGTATTATCGCAGACTCAAAAGTGCTTATTTCCAAGGTCGAAACGGCCCTGGGCTCGAGGAAGACCCTGCCTTCAGATCCCTTTTCATTCACAACCTGCACGAGTGTGTTCGCTCCGAAGTCTCAATGTATTGTCGGATGAAAAAACTGACAACTCAGGAGATTAGGAGATACGCTCAACAGGCTTGGGAAGCCGGCGGAAAGCCCCAAAAGCCTGACGCACATCACCGCGTCATGCACCTAGCTCCCGACGCCGAGCCGCGTTTGGAGCTTGAAGGCACAGAAGCTCCACCCACTAAGCCAAAATCTGCTAAACCTAGACCTGCTAAACCGCGAGAGCAGTCCCAATCTCCTCAACAGGGGAAGGGGGGTGCTGATTGGCCACCTAGGTCTGGACAATCAGACAGGAAGTGGCCCAACCAAAACCAACGGCAGGCAGGTCGGAACAATGGAAGGTTTAAGGAGCGCCGCCCACAGGTAGGTCCCGGACGCGAGTCCGCAGATGAGTTTCTGACCAAAGCCGACGTCCAGGAGATGTTTCAGCAGTTCCTAGCTAAACAGAAGGAACAGCTGAGATCTGCAGAAGAAACCCTTACACCAAAGTCGTCTTCTAAGAAGCCAGACCCAGAGCCAACGTCAGCATGACTAGGCGTGGCTCAACCCCCCAGCGTGGCCAGGACCTACCTGATCAGCTGGGGGAACACTACGGGTAGATCACAGGAGTCTCCTGAAATCTACCCCCCAGAGAAACCTGATACTAAATTTCTGAAGTTCCTTGGTGACTTAACAAACCATGATCATGCTCGCCGTTTGTACTGTAGCACCATCGTAGGTGGATGCATACAGGTTGATGCTCTGCTGGATACCGGCTCAGAAATCACCCTGATGTGCTCCACACTGTTCCATCGCGTGTCTGACACCATGCGGTCGCTCGGGAAACCAGTCCAGGTTGAACCTTGTGACCTGAAAATCACCAGCTACACCCAGACCCGGGAGTGTATCACTCACCGGGCGTGGCTGGACATCACCTTCCAAGACATGACTTTGGTTCACCCGTTTTATGTCTGCCAGCTAGACACGGAACCACTTCTCATTGGTCAGGACCTGCTTGAACGTCTAGCTCCCCTCATCGACTGCCAGAAGGGTCAACTGTGGGCTCAGGTGGACACACCTAAGCCCTGGAACCCAGATAGCAGCCGACCATCCTCCATTCTTGAAGTCAGCATAAGTGAGCAGCAAAACCCTTGTTCCAAGGTCATGCCCCTCCCTACGGCTCCCACAGACGATGACCGCCTGCAAAGGCATGAAACCGCTCCTGGAACTCCGCTCCGCACACATTCATCTTTTCTCTGCTCGCTGAAGAACGTCAGCCTGCAGCCATATGCACCACACATAGTTGGTGGTCTTACCATCAACTGCACCCACATCTCAGATGCTCGCCTTGCTCTTTGGTCGGAAAAGTCAGCCATCAGCCAGCAGACGTTTGAACACCTGCGTCAGAAGGACCCCCTTCTTTTCAGTGTGACATGTAGCCACCGGCTCTTGTCAGCTACTTGGCCGCAGAGGCTCCTGAAAGCGCCAGAGGTCTGCTCTCTGACTATCCAACTTGGAGTAAGACAGCTCACACATACATTCAGCATCATACCACAGCTTGATCCACCTGCACTCATCGGAGCAGATCTGCTGGTTCGACTCGGTGCCCAGCTGGACACTTGCAATCAAGTCCTTTGGGCCCGGGCCACACCATCCTCTGAGCCTTGCTCAGAAGGCCCTGAACACTTGCTGTCCGGTCAGACCATTCCACAGGCCTGCCGTGCAGTGGTTGAGGCCAGCACGGTTCTGCCCCCACTGGTCAAAGGAGTGCCTGTTCGTCTGACTCTGATGAAGCATCAGAAGCTGCCAGGCACACAGGCCTTCTTCCAGCCATCACCACACTTCTTGGAGCTCAACTTAGCCGTCTGTGGCACGCCACTCTTGGAGCTGAACAATCGTTCTGCGTACTTGTTGGTCGAAAATCCGACCCAGAGTCCTATCCACATGCCGGCAGGAAAGCCCTTGGGCATGCTGATAGATAGCTCATTCCATGACTTCGAACTTTCAGTCCCCGTGATCGGACAACTTCCGTTGTTCTTGAACGACAGACAGGTTGGTGCAGACACATTCAGTACTTTCCCCTCACAAATGATTACCATCAAGCGGCATGAAGCCCTTCCTGAGGAACCCATTTGCAGTGCAACCTTAGATACTGACGGCGGTCAGTGTCTAGCGGTTTTTGCGATAAATACTCAACCCTCTGAGTCACCGGTTGAAAGCCCGGAACACCAGAGACCCTCCTCCTCTGAACCTTATGACGGCTTCGAGGCCGAAGTCAGCCAGCAGCTTGACAAAGCGGATGCGCTGGAGTCAGAGGAGCAGAGAGCAGCGCTTAGAAGCCTGTTCTATGAGTTTCAGTCCGTCTTATCCAGGGACTCCCTGGACTGTGGACTCACAAACCTGCACACGGTTCGCATTCCGACGAACCCGAATGCCCCTCCTACTTATGTACGTCAGTACAAGATTCCCCTCGCTGCTTATGAGTCGATCCAGGAGATCCTCAATCAGCTGAAGGAGAAAAACATCATCAGAGAGTGTAACTCCACTTACAACTCTCCCATCTGGCCGGTTCTGAAACCGACTGGGAAATGGCGTCTCACCATAGACTATCGTGCACTGAACAAACAGGTACCTCTCTCCAGGTGGCCTATGATCCATTTAGATCAAGAGCTAGCCAGAGTCAGAGATGCTCGTTTCTTCTCTACGGTTGACGTAGCCAACGGCTTCTGGACCATGAAGGTTGAGCCGGCGGACCAGTATAAACTGGCTTTCTCCTTTGGAAATCGCCAATATACTTGGAACCGCTGCCCCTTTGGCTACTCTAACTCACCTGCAGAGTTCAACATCTTCCTCCACAAAGCCATGTCAGATGCTGCTTCCAGAGGGAACCTCATATATGTCGATGACATCTTGATGAGGAGTCGAACCTTCGAGGAGCACCTGGCCGAACTCCGTCACGTGCTGCAACAGCTCGCTGACGCCGGAGCTAAATTGGCGATTCTCAAGGGACAGTGGTGTCGAACCAAAGTGGAGTATGTTGGACTGCTGGTGGGCCCTAATGGAGTCGAGCCCCAAGCGGGACGCATTAGGGCCATTCAGGACATCAAAGCCCCAGCTAATCTGACTGAACTCAGGAGCTTCCTCGGAGTCTGCAACTACTCCAGACAGTTCATTGAGGAGTACGCTGAAACAGCGAGGCCCCTCACTGAGCTGCTTCGGAACGACACACCTTTCGTGTGGGACAGACCCCAAGAACTCTCCTTCCAGTTCCTAAAACAGAAGTTGGCGTCCGCACCCTGTCTGGCTTACCCAGACAAGGATAAAGAGTTCTACATAGAGGCTACTTTCTCCTCTCACTGCCTGAGCGCTGCTTTGAAGCAGAAACACGATCAGGACATGAGAGTTGTGGCATACGCCAGCAAGCCTCTGAGCAAGGTGGAACTCCAGTTCTCAGACTGCAAGAGAGCTCTCCTCTCTACAGTCTGGGCCGTCGAACACTTTCGTAGTTACATCGGTGGACAGAAAGTGATCATTGAAACGTGTCATCAGCCTGTCACCTTCCTAAACAGCCAGCGTCTGCGCGAAGGAAGAGTGTCAAACAGCCGCATTGCGACGTGGATGATGGTGCTCCAAGGATACAACATTGAGGTCAAGTATGGTCAGAACACCAAGCTAGCGCTAGGACAAGGGCTAGCAGGCTGCCAGCACTGTGACTCTGACTCCGTCATGGGCCCCCTGGACACACCTGCCGCAGTCTACCCAACCGCATCCAATCATCGCTACTTTGATGAGAATGTTTGCCAAGGGCTTCCGAAAGTTTACACTGATGGATGCGCCTACCTTCACGAAGGCCAGCTCCGTGCCGGGGTTGGAGTCGTTTGGGTGGACTGTGACACTAAGCAACCAAATCACTACCGGTTGGGCCAAAAGTCTAGTCAGTACGCCGAAATTTCTGCAGTGTTGATAACCCTCCAGCAGGCGGCAGCCTTGGACATCACTCAAATCGTCCTTTGCTCTGATTCAAACTACGCTAGACACAGCTTCATTTCTCACTTCCCCATGTGGAAGGAGAACAACATGAAAAATGCCAGGAACAGAGACGTGAAACACTCAAAGTTATTCCTAGCGTGTGATCTGCTCACCACCGAGAAAGGCATAATGGTCTACTGGAAAAAGGTCAAAGGTCACTCCAGGACCCTAGGTCCGGAGAAAGATGGTAATGACGAAGCGGACCGCCTTGCTAAGCTCGGTGCTGACCAGGGAACCTGTTGGGAATTCAAAGACGAGTGGCTTCCACCCAAGGCCATTCACGAGGTCTGCGCGATTACACGTCGCCATGCTAAACAGGCAGACGAACCTCGGACCGTTGGGGTACCCGTGTTTCTAGGCAGAAAACCACATGACGCGGACCTAGTCACCATGCAGGAACAAGATCCTGACCTGAAGCTCATCCGCGAGCTTCTCCAAAAGGGCCCGATGCCTGAACAACCGTCACCACCTACTGGCGCAAGCCGAGATTTGGTAACCCTGCATCGTCAACTCGCGCACCTGAAACTACAAAACGATTTGTTAGTTTACATGCGTGACGATCACATTCCGCCGCGCTGGGTTGTTCCACTCGACCACAGAGGAGTGATGCTTGCCTACGCCCACGACACTCTGGTTGGAGGTCACCGCGGAGCAAAAGCTACCCTCGCGTCACTGACAGAAGTAGCATATTGGCCATCGATGTCCAAGGACGTACACAGCTATGTCCAAGGCTGCCTTGTCTGTGCCCGGTTTCAACCCTCCCAGCCGCTTGCTAGAGCACCACTGCAACGCAGGGGAATAACCTTCCCTTGGTCCCACCTGCAGATCGACTGGGTTGGACCGGTTCCCAAATCAGCAAGAGGAAACAAATATATGCTAACTGTAACTTGCAGTTTCACAAAGTGGGTGGAATGCCTTCCAGCGCCAAACGATACAGCCGTCACAACCGCTGTACTGCTGATTAACCACGTTTTCAGTCGATGGGGACTTCCACTCTGCATTGACTCTGACCGAGGAACTCATTTCACATCCAGTGTAATGACGTCCCTGTTTGAACTTCTGGGAGTGGAAGTGAGATTCCACCTTCCCTATCACCCACAGTCATCCGGACAGGTCGAACGGATGAACCGCACGGTCGTCTCCATGCTCAAAAAGTACGTCTGCTCCACTGGGAAGGACTGGGACGTCAAGCTCCCTCTGGTCCTGATGGCCATACGGTCTACTCCCCAGCGATCCACGGGAGTTACGCCCTTTGAGATGATGACCGGCAGACTGATGACTCTACCACTGCACCTCCTGTATCACCCAGAGGATGTCAGTGTTGCCACTGCCTATACCGCTCATCAGTATGTGGCAGACTTGAAAACACACCTCAGAGCTACGTTCGCGCATGCTCAGAAGAAACTGGAGACAAACGTAGAAGGCGCTAAAGCCTACTACGACCAAAAGACAACCAGCCGCGAATACGAGGTGGGTGACAAAGTATTCTACTTTCGGTTCGCCCAACTGGCACGCAAAGCTAAGAAGTTCCTGCCCTGCTGGTCAGGACCATTTGAGATCGTGGCAAAACTCTCTCCAGTTGCATACAGGTTACGCATCACCAAAGCAAGACAGGAGCCTGTCTACAAATGGGTGCATGCGAACCAAATCAAACCCTACGTCAAACCATCCCCGCGGGTACAGAGACCAGACTCCCCGCAGGAGGTAGACGTAGTCTCTACATAGTTCTATGTATGGAAATGGAAAAGGGGGGAAGTGCACGTTTAACCCACTAACATGTACTAACCGACAAAGAACCAGGCCCCCCCCCCCGCCGTCACTTTCACTAGCCAAGAGAAACTCCTTCTAGACCTCTAACAGGATGTACCTACTAAAACCTTACAGGGTACTCATGTTACTGTCAACCTACATTCTGCTCTGATTAATGAATCTCTACGTGCAATCAAGACTTTGTCTGACACCATACATCAGGATATTGTGTACACACGAGTGGTGAGAGATTTGATGCAGGACCTGCTCAGGGAAGTAAGTTCCACGCTAGACAGCTTGGTTGGAAGTCGTATTTCCCCGTACTTACCCCTCTACTGTGCACCTTTCACAAATCCACCTAGCGTACAGCCTAGGTAGTGCAATTCCCATTCACGTTGATGCAGAAAATTAGAACTCGGTTTCCTGTTACATGTTCCCATAATTGTGACACCTCACATCTATAGGTTTAAGTCGATGCTGAACTTTGGTATTTGAAAGGACGGTAGGCATTTCCACTTTGAACTAGAAACCTGGCACTCCATCACCTCAACCTCGAACAGCATGATTCGGAGATTGAGATCATGGACGCTTTCCAGGGTTATAACTTTGCCTTCGATTTAGAAATTGACCAACAATTACTGATTGAAGGAACCAAACTCGTTAAGTTCACACAAACCCCGCGTGAACTTACTTTGACGCTACATTGACACAGATTATACCACCTTAATCTGCACATTGGTCGCCCTGGGGATGGGATGGCTCATCACGGCCGTGATTGCTTATTCCGCCTACAGGCGTGTTAAGAAACTCCAAGATAAGATGCACTTGCTCACCTACGGTGTGCCTCGTAACCGCGTTCGGGGAGACTCCAAGCGTGAATGTACCACACCTGTCTAAAGGGGGTGAGCAACATTTTCTTTGTTATTCTGTAAACCTAAGAGTAGTTCTCATTTTAGTCTACCTCACATATTTATCTGAGTGTTGCAGTATGTCACATTCTTTATAAGCTACACACTGAATGTATGACCTAAGAATGCATTTTATGAGACCTCAAGGTTGCTATGAATTTTCTTAAATGTTATATGGTTTTTTTTTTGGGTTTTCTGTATTTTTGTTTCGTACTTGGTCACATATTAACTAGTGGTTATGTGCCGGCCCAGCTCAGTCTGTCAATGACTCTGTCTGACGCACCAGCACATTGTAGTACCTCTTAGTTTTATGGTCCTTGTTTTAGCCCAAAGACTGTCCTGATCCACCCTTTGGACCAAAAAGGGGGGAATCTTGGGACCACATAGGTCAATGCGCGTTTGCGAACTATGGACCTCGTACATCACCGCGTGCTCCATAAACTGAACTGTATGGCCGGCGGTGAGATGCCTTTGTGTCCCCTCGTGGAGTTAACCGCCCACCGACCTTCCTCCTTCTACACTACTACCTCTCGCATGGACGACATCATCATTGCGTACCACCTGCGTGAGTGGCTTCTTCTCGTTATGCGCGTTGGGGACTATCCCATTTCCTATCCTCTTTTGTTTTGTGCCTGACCAGGATCCAAGACAAAGACCAAAGGCGCCAGGATCCAAGACAAAGACCAAAGGCGCCAGGATCCAAGACAAAGACCAAAGACAAAGGCGTCCAAGGAGACCAACGTCCTAAGGGACAAACCCACCTGTGCTTCCGACAATCAAGTCGACTTACGTTCATGAGGAACAAACCCATCTGTGCTTCCGACGATCGAGCTTTGGGCGCGATCCCCGAAACCAAAAGGGGGAATGTTGAGGGTCTGACCTCATGAGGAAATTACTATGCAGTGATTTTCTCCAAAATGACTGTGCTTAAATTGCTCTGAAAAGCAAATAATCACATCAGCGCCAAGAAACTTCATTTCCCATGATGCTTTGCACACGGAAGCATTGGGATGATGTCACCGCCTAATACCAGAAACACGTTCTGCGCATGTGCGGGAGGCGGGAGCTTGAAGCTTTCCCGCGACTTCAAAGACTATAAATCATGAATGAGACAAAGAAACCTCGTTCTTTTGCCCAGGATACCTGGCGGTAAGGACACGCTTGTCGAACGCTCCGACAACTTGAGCACGCGGAAGCTCTAAGTGCCCAAGTTGAGCCACGCAACCGCTGGAAACCACTCCACCATCATCGGGACCTGACTGGGAACGAGCGGAGCTCCATCCAGCTCTCAGAGACGCTGTAAGTTGTCAAACTCAGCACAAAAGAAACTTCGTTCTCTTTGTGTCCAGCCCGTGGAGAAACACTCGTGGAGCCAAACAACGGAGAAAGCATTAAACCGACGGATGACGCTGAAAACTGCGGAGAAACACGGAGAACCGTCAAATCAAAAGGGGGAGGGACGCCTCGCTCCTCTGGTGATCAAAAACTCATCTCTTTCTCTCATTCTTTCCTTCTCCCGTTTCCTCTATAGTCCAGAATAAGCAATAAACCGCATCTATTGCTTAAAAGTAACTTCGTGTTTTCCTCTTTCGCTCCCAATTCGTCCTTCGGGTCATTTTGAAAGAATAAACTGCTTATTAATCATTGTTTGGTATCTTTAAATGTTTCGGCCATGGCCAGGCTGATAAACTAAGGATATTAACTTGTGATTAATCTTTTGTGTTGTTTCATGATCCTTTGAAATGTTTTGGGTGATTTAAGGTTAAGTTACTACTGATTCTAAGTGCTTTGGAAGTTAAAGTGCAAGTTGCCACTCACACTTTAGCCAGACAAAGGGGTCAGCCATCTTGCATACAGACTCCATTTTAGAAACACACACACACATACATACACACAAAACACCTTGAACATTATTTTGAATATACATCCTTTTATTATATCACATGGTTATTATTCATTTATGCCACTGTTTATTCATTTGACAAATTGTTAATTAAACGTTATAAAATTCAGATTTTCGTCTCCAGTAGCTTTGTTGTGTCGAAGAGAAGTCTCTGCTCCAAGGATTCTACGAACTTCAAGAAAGACTGATAAGAGTTTTGGATTCAATTTTTCCCCGGTTGAAGGGGAATGGTGCCCCGTATATCTAAGAATATTTTAATTAATTAATAAATCAGTAAATATTCCCATATTTACAGAATTTATTGAAGAATCCAAAAGTAAGTTGAAGCTTACTAATTGTTCGCTCCTAATAACCCCAACAATCACGACTTTATTTGCTCAACACGTAACTGTGTTATTAAATGATTTGCCAGTAGAATTACTTACTGTGGTTATTTGTTGTGCTAGGGTTTCTCTTCACACAGAGTTTAGATCAGATTTAGATCAACTTTATTAACCCTCTGGGAGGTTCAGGTTCCATCATCTGCTGGTGGAACTACTTTAAGCTTTTACCAAGCCTATTTTTATTTAGTTCTCCTACCAGACTTATCTAAAAATAACAGGCACTTTTCAGATATTTTAGGGTAACAATGCAGCTCCTCTTGTTTGCAAAGTATGCATGGATATGTCTGTTTTACCACTCTTCATGTACGGTTTTGTAAGTGTGTGAGTTATAAAATCCTATAATTAAATAATGTGCAGTTGGTTACCTGTTCCTATGAGAAGTTTGCCGTTCATGTAGAAGGACACAGGCACTGATCCTGTATTGATGATATTCACTGACTGATTGACAGCTTTGCCTGGAATGGCAAAACCAAAATCCAGAACATACTCTGGGAGTTTAAACCTGGAGAAAATCAAACAACAAACAAAACAAAGTTGTTTCCAGAATAGTTTTATAAATCACTGTGTGTGTGTGTGTGTGTGTGTCTGTGTGTGTGTGTGTGTGTGTGCGTGTGCGTGTGCGTGTGTGCGTGCGTGCGTGTGTGTGTGTGTGTGTGTGTGTGTGTGTGTGTGTGTGTGTGTGTGTGTGTTTGAACATACTTGCTTGGTTTTAGCTGAAAGGACTTTTGTGAGTGGGTGATCTCCATCAGGACACCAGACAGCAGCAGCCTCTCAACCTCCATCTGGAGCAGCTCTTCATCCTACAGACAGCAGCGGGCCAAGAGGACAAACAGAACCAGGGAGATGTACACTGGTCAATGATCTCTAAAAGGTTTCAGAATGAAGAATTAGAGTTCAGTGGGTTAAAGAAATAGCTGTACAGCTGGAGACCAGAATAATAATTAAAGACACCTTTGACGTTAGCTGATTTTATGGCTCTTTAAAGCCAAAACTTGAATTTCAGAGAAAGGATTCAGTGACAGATTTCAAACAAATACTTGTCTTTACTGTGTAGTTTTTAAATGAATAACTTTCAATAAAACCAATTAAAACTAAAGCTTTTCCTCTCCCACCTCCAGCTGAGAATTTACTATTCCATGTCAGCTTCAGATATCTGACGTGCAAATGTTGACCTTTCTAATTACTGTGGTATAAATATACACAGCAACTCTGCAGTGCAATTACAGATGTGGTGACTGCAGACACCTCTACGGTGTATCAAGAGGCCCAAAATAAGAAAAAAAAATCTCCATGTTGTCAAATCTAACAAAACTGGGAGTCTTTTGATTTTTGTTCTTGTTAATTGCCCATGGTGAGGTGCTGCTGACACTTTCTTGTGTTTCTCATTCACTTGGTGACTTTATGGGATTCTTATTCTTATCTGTCAGGAAAATGTTGTGATCCTAATTTCAGCAACAAGGGTAGAGGTCAGAGGGTCATGAATACATACTGGGAGGATAAACAGTAAATAGAAACATTGTCAGTAATCCTGCATCTCGTAGAGCAGAAAAGCACACACTGTAAAATTAAAACACAATGAAAGAAAACTTTAGTTAAGAAATTAGGCAAAAACAGATTCATTATGTGAGTGTTTGAGAGACTCTGATATGTTAATTCGTAAACAGAAAATTATCCATCCATCCATTTTCTTAACCCGCTTGTCCATGCAGGGTCGCGGGGGCTGGTGCCTATCTCCAGCTGTCTTTGGGCAAACAGGCAGGGTACACCTTGGACAGATTGTGAGTCAACACAAAGACACACAGAACAAACAACCAAGTGCACACACACACACACACACACACACCTATCGACAATTTAGAGAAACCAATCAACCTGACAGTCATATTTTTGGGCTGTGCGAGGAAGCCGGAGTACCCGATGATTTTGGTTTCAGTTCTAATAACGGACACTAGGGGGTGCTAAAAGCATGCCAAAACTGCCTAGTACCCCTTTAGGTTTATTCTCATTATCTAATGAAATCCAGCATAAATATATATTTTTTAAATTCTGAAATAAAATCATGTTTATGAATTTTAAATAGGAAAATGTACTCGTTCTAACTCGTGCTTTTGTTTTTTTTATGATTCTAACTTGTTGGTTGTATTTACTGACCGTGAGCGTACAGGAAGCTTGTCCACGGATCCTGACTCCATTTGCCAACACAGATGCTTTGGCTTGCTCCACCACATCACTGTAACACTGGTCTGCTGCAAAGACGTCACACAGAGACTGAGTTAGGCAGACGTGGAATGGCTTTAATTGGTTTATATGTGCATGACAGCATTTCTGTGCTTACACAAGTTTCGTGGTAAATCCAACAAGACTCTAGGGAACACTCCCACCCCAGTCACAGTGACCTTCTTTGGTGCGAGCAAAGCCACAAGCACCTTAAAGTGTTTTTCAAACACCTCAGGGAGGCCTGGCAGGTAGAGTACACGCAGGTCCTGCTTTGAACCAGCTTTAATGAACCCCTAGCACGAGAAAATACACAGTCAGGCTTCAAACTAGTGAAAGTAAAGCCTCAGACCTGCACTTAGAAACCTGTCCTGTGATAAGCTCACCACAGCAGGGAGGACTGCGGGCCTCCCAGGTCTGACCTCCAGGTCCTCGTTTTGGTGCTGTGCATCTGGTGGCAGCTCATCAACATTATGTTCCTCTTCCTTCTCACAATGAGGGAACTCGATGCTAAAATTGAACCCCAACTTGCCGGTATTCCTCACGGTCATGTAGAGTTCTCCCACAGAATAAAAGAGCTGTAAACATGTAAAAAGGAATCGGGAATAGCGGTAACAAATTATTGCTTCTGGTGTCGTTTACAGAAGTCTTGGGAGAATAATGAAAAACACGTTAGAACATAAGGCTGCTAACTTCTAAGAATACAGGATATGGCAACAAAATCCAAACTACTCCAATAGTAAAATAAAGAAACACAACATGATGTTTATGTTTATTTAGCAGACGCTTTTATCCTAAGCGACTTACAATTTGTAACCTATAGGGCATGTTGTGATCTGTGGGGGAAACCGGAGTACCCGGAGGAAACCCACGCATGCATGGGGAGAACACGCAACTCCACGCAGAAAGTCTGCAGCCGAGTTTCGAACCTGCGACCTTCGTGCTGCGAGGCAACAGTGCTAACCACTGCGCCCCCATGCAGCCCAGATGAAGATGAAGAATGGTGAAGGTCAGAGGAAAGTTCTGCTGAATCACTTTTTAACCTAAATCAAAAATCAATGTGCCCTTGTTTTGGATATCAATTACAACTGGTCCCGATAGCTTGTAGACTTAAGGAGGACGAGGAAGTGAGAAAGACAGAGTGGAAAACACCCTGGCAGACGGGACTGGTCGGGTAAATCAAAACATAAACTTCTGCTCATATACCTGCAGACCAAAGTCCAGCCAGGTGGGCTCAACGCTGTAGCTGATCACTGAAGCTTCTCCTCTCAGTTTCACTTCATACGTAGGTCCATCTTCTACATGACACAGAGCGACTCCCTCTCTGCTGATGCTTTCATCGTTGAAGAAACTGAATGTGACCAGCTGCTGCTCTCCAGGTTGCAAATGACCAGACATTGGAAGGATGTCAAAAACCTGGAAAGTTAAATGGTGGACATTATTCGGTAATTCTAAATGTTTTCATTCTTTTAGCGCCAGGGAGTGCTGGTTTCTGCCCAGAGTTTGGAGTTTAACAACAAGCATGAGTGTTTGTACACAAATAAACAGTAAAATTATTAAGTTGTGGATTCAAAGGAGAACGACCAGTTCTTGGTGAAGTTAAAGATCTCTGAACTCAGTGTTCAGCTTAGACCTGATATTATTCAAGGATACATATTTTATTTAAATTATTTAATTTAAGAAATTAAATTAAAGAAAATAATTGTTATATTTTTTAAAGTTGCTAGTTTTTAATTCTCTGTAGAATGGGTTCTATAAACTGTCTGAATTACTAGAGTTTCTATCAGCTATCATCAGCTGGCTAGAAGAAAACTTCCTTCAGTTAAACTCTGAAAAGACTGAATGCCTGATCATTGCCCCTGAGAGCATGGTTCCCCTGATTAGTCTAAAACATGGCCATTTATCCTCTGCTGTCAAAACAAACTTGAAGAATTTGGGTGTTTTTGACCGATCAATGTATCCTAAAGGCCCCTCAAAAACAGTGGTCTGAAACTGTTTTTATCACTTTAGAAATATCTCCAAACTGTGAAGGTTGGTGTCAAAACATGAACTTGAATTGGTTCTCCATGCCTTTACCTCCTCCCTTCTAGATTACTGTAACACACTTTTCACATGCTTTAACAAAAAAGTCCTTGACCGCCTTCAGTTGATCCAGAACTCTGCAGCGAGGCTCCTAACTTGAGCAAACAGAAGACCACACATCACTCCTATTCTAATGTCTCTGCACTGGTTACCCGTTATCTTTAAAATCCTGACTATAACTTTCAATGCTCTACATGGTCAAGCTCCTCCCTATATTACCCTCAGGTCCACACACCAGAACCTTCTAGAAGTTACAAAGACTGGATATAAAAGTCAAGGTGATCGCTCCGTCCAGAGTGTTTTTCCCTGACTTTGGAATGATCTTCCTTTATCCTTACGTAGGATTGGCAGTCTGGACACTTAAACAGCTGAAGACCCTTTTATTTAAAGCTGCTTTTACATAAATCTTTTTTCTTATTTTTAATTCAAATTTGTAATAATCTTTCCTTTGTTTGATGATATAAATAAAATTTACTTATTTACTTACTAGAAGATTTCTGGTTCAGGCTGCAAATCAGGATTTAGAGTGTGCAGGAATATGAACACTCGCTTTACTGCCTTGTTGCTGCCACATCAACATGGGCCATCAGCTTTTGGCAACTTCCTGGAAATTCAAGGGAAACCCTAATGTGTTCAGAAGTGAACATTTGCTTACCTCCTTCTGATTCTCATCTTCACCATGCCTGAGGATTGGAGGAAGTGAAGGAAAAGGTGAGACAGTCTTGGAGGAACTCTCTGGATCCTCCTGCTTCATCTTTTTTCCTACTGTTTCTGTGTCTCTGTGAGGGCATAACAATCATAAATCAGTCCACAAATTAGACATTCATGTTCTCTACAGTAAATCTAAATCTTAGCCAAATCCTGTGATGGATGGAATGAAAAAAAAATGCCATCTTCAGAAAATCTCACATCAGGAACTCAAGATTCTGATTTTCTTTCACAGCTCTTCCCTTTCCTTCCCTGTGGGATAACGCTGGGTGCATCCATCAAGTTAATTTAACAGATAATTCTATAATGTAGAGGTGCTTTAATGGGCAGGCAGCAGCAAAGTGCTGAATAAACATGGATGTAGGAGATTTAGTGAGGGAATATCTCAAAGCTGGGCTGTGATGAGAAATCATTGAACAATAGAACATATTATTGTTTTTAAAAGAATGTGACGAACAAGAAAGTGTGTCCCAGTACATCCTGGAAAGTTAGGGTTTCTACAATCTTTGTTTGCCTCACAGTAGCTCATGCTAGTGTTAACAGCTCGGTCTAGCTTTGTTCTGCAGTTGTTTCTCTGTGACTGGTGATAGAGCTAAACTTTGTCACTCTTACAAAATGTTGACAATATTAAAAATATATTTTAAAACGGAAAAGATTAGGTCTTATCATAAAACCTGGTTATTCAAATGTTTTCTAATCTTCCTTATTAAAGCACACAACTGCTCCACTGTTAAATAATTTATTACATGTATACACTTTGAATGATTGTAGTATGTGTATAATATAAATATATATTTTCTAATATGTATCATACTATTTGGGGGAAATGTGGAGATTTTAGAGTAAATATACTTTATGTGCTGGCGGTGATCCAGAAAAGCCCAGCGGTAGGACACGGGCAGCTGAGAGCAGTTGGTGATCGTCATCTCTGTATTGGCCTCAGTAGACTTGTGGACACAGCCAAAGTCCACAACGGTGGAGGAGAAGTGGAGGTTGGGGTAGTGGACCTCAGCATGCAGCTCCACCATGTAGTGGTGTGGGTGTTCCAAGTAGCTGATTTTAAGGAGCTGCAAAAGCATGTCAATGAAGAAAGGAATATTAAATAAAACTCTTAGAAACTCATTGTCACAAATATCCCATCAAACTACTTCAAAGATCCTCTGCACATAATCCAGTCAACAGTTGGTGCTCCACAGCAAAGAACAATGATGCAAAAAAGCAAAAAGAAGGCTGGAGCACTCAGTGACAACAAGTTTAATAGGTTTAATAGGCTTTAAAAAGACTAACATTTCGACACCAGCGGGTGTCGAAATGTTAGTCTTTTCTTGTGCTTGCACCTTGCACCTATCAAATTTTTGTCACTTTGAGTGCTCCAGCCTTCTTTTTGCTTTTATTCCATCAAACCACTTGTGTCCTTAAAGCGTCCAGATGGAGCTTCAGGATTACTACTTTCATCAGAAGCCAGCCATCTCCAGCTCACATCTCTACTGTCCCATTTATGTCTCTTGCACTTATTTTGTTATATGATTACATAAATTTAGAAAATATTTCTTGTATTAACATTAAAATGGTTAAATGGACTGTATTTGATATAGCATCTTCTAGAGTCCTGGAACACCTCAAGGAGCTTTACAACACAATCAGTCATTCACCTATTCACACAATCACATGCTAGTGAAAATGAGCTACAAGTAGCCACAGCTGTCCTGGGGTGCACTGACAGAGGCGAGGCTGCCGAGCACTGGCGCCACCGGTCCCTCCGAACACCACCAGTAGGCAAGGTTAAGTGTCATGCCCAAACACACAACGACAATAAGTAATTAGACAATAAATACCTCATAAAGAGCTCAGTTAAGTGGAGTTATGTTCTCCCCATGCATGAGTAGAGTTAGCATGTTCTCGCTATGCATGAGTGGAGTTAGCATGTTCTCGCCATTCACAAGAAAGAGTTAGCATGTCACCCCCATGCACGAGTGGAGTTAGCATGTTTTTCACTTGCACAAGTGGATTTAGCATGATCTCCCCATGCATGAGTGGAATTAGCATGTTCTCTCCATGCATGAGTGGAATTAGCATGTTCTCTCCATGCATGAGTGGAGTTAGCATGTTCTCCCCATGCATGAGTGGAGTTAGCATGTTCTCCCCATGCATGAGTGGAGTTAGCATGTTCTCCCCATGCATGAGTGGAGTTAGCATGTTCTCCCCATGCATGAGTGGAGTTAGCATGTTCTCGCTATGCATGAGTGGAGTTAGCATGTTCTCACCATTCAAAAGTAAGAGTTAGCATGTTTTCCCCATGCACAAGTGGAGTTAACATGTTCTCCCCATGCATGAGTGGAATTAGCATGTTATCCTCATTCATGCGTGGGTTTTCTCTGAATCTTCCTGTTTCCTCCCACAGAACAAAAACATGCACATTAGGTTAATTGGTGATTCAAAATAATCCCTATTACTGAGTGTGTGACCGGTTAATAATATTAGATATGTGTACAGTGCTTTGCTAAGTAAGGGACTCTAAAAGTCTTTAGAATATTATCATTCACATAAATCAGGCAACATTTATTACAGCTTGAGGAGACAGATTCAGTTGTGTAGAGTGTGGTAGGAAAGATTTCATGTACTAGTTGATGCAAAAGAAAAGCTCCGACTAGAGGAGGTTAAGTGTGTTCTGGATTAACTGTCACGGACAGTTTGTTTAACGTCCTTTTTTCCACTTCAAATGAGTCTAGTCTGCAGCCTATAATGGAGCATGTTTTAATCATACTGGGTCTATTGGTATCCATGGCTCTGATGCTGCTCCTCCAACAAACCACAGTCAAAATCACACAGTGTTGATAAAAACGCTCCAACATCTTAATACCCACAGCGAAGGACCTGACCTTCCTCTGTTCAACCTGTTCCTGCATATTGCATCAGTGTGAGGTCTCCAGATCAGCCAGTTTTAAGTGTTGTATTTGTTTATACTGAACCACTTTTAAGGATCACCTTCAAAAAGACCAAAGCATTCTGCATCCACAGCATCAAACTAACCTCATCCACAATATGTGTCGCCTGGTCCTTATAGACTGCTGGATTAAAGCACACCCACAGTTCAGTCTGACTGCTGTTGTGTAGAAATATTGACTGGGGAAAAGATACAGAAAAATACCTCATTTTATTATAAATTACACAAAAACAAAGAATTATGCTAAGTAAAGTTCTGAAGGTGTGGAACACTAGTTTATTTAATACATTTGCAGTGGTTAGTAGGAATGAATGCCTTGTAAGTCATACTCAGGGGAAAAAAAACACCAGTGCACCATTTCCAGGAACTAGAAGTGAGCCACCTCACAGCTGAGCTTCAGACGGCATGTTTTAGTCTTATTTCCTGATATTTGGATATCTCGCCTCAGATTGGATAACAGAACCGCAACTCTACCACTGACTTGCAACATGGATGTTTTATCTTCACAAACAAACCAAGCCAGGAGGAGCTTCTGCTGTGTGGTAAACAGTGTTGGGAGTAACGCCGTTTAAATATAACGGCGTTACTAACGGCGTTCTTTTTTAGGTAACGGAATAATCTAATTAATTACTTTCCCCACATTACTTTACCGTTACTGGGGATGGAAGGTTGTGCGTTACTATGTGCTTGTCGAACATTGTGCAACAGTGTGAGGCTTTCTGACCGCCACACTTCAGCTGCAGCCAGGGAGAGAGAGATGCTTTAATGAAAAAAGTAACTAAGTAGTTATTTTTCTTGGTAATTAGTTACTTTTATAATCTTGTAACTCAGTTAGTAACTGAGTTACTTTTTTGACAAAGTAATCAGTAACTATAACTAATTACTTTTTTAAAGTAACGTTCCCAACACTGGTGATAAAGTTGCCAATGCTAACAGTTAGCTTCTGCTAGCCGAAACGTTTCCTGAACACTGAACCAACAACCAGAATCAAGATGGGTGAGGCCATAAATGTTAAGTGACCGTGTGGCGTGGATTTCAAGATTTTCATATCCTTGCGTTTCACCGTCTATTTTCTATGAGAAGCTATTGCAGGAGATAGGTGTAGGAGACTATTTCCATGTTCAACTCGCATGAAAAACTCAAGATTGACCAGTTATAATCAGAAATAAGATTTTAAAAATGGGTTGTCAGTGTTCAACACCTTTAAAGCTAAAGAGTTAATTCGTCAGTAACTTAAACGAACATTTCAGTTTCAGACTGCACCTTTAACATTTCTGAGAAGATCTCATTTCTACACAAAAATTATTAAATCTTTAAAATCCCTACAGTAGTTTCTGTTGTTCTGCCATAGAAGAAGGTGTTCTACAACCATTTTCACTTTTCAGGATGAGTTAGAAGTTTAAAGGCACTTAAATATTAACCCTCCCACTGTCTTTATGGGTGACCCCGCGAGGAAAGTTGACCATTGAGCAGAATTGATGGTTTATCCCTTGAGGTCCACGTGGCAGGGGTGAGGTGGTGCTCACTCCTCACCCCTGCCACATGGACCCAAGGGATAAACCATCAACCCTGCTCAATGGTCAACTTTCCTTGCGGGGTCACACACATTAGGACAGTGGGAGGGTTAATTAAAATGCTTAATTTCCATAGCCTGGCAGTGGCAAGCCATCCTATATATGTATTTATGACAACATGCAAAGCAAAGTTTTGCTTCTGCAAATGACGGTCTAGATAGGCATGCATTTCAACTGATTCAAAACATAAATATTATCAGCTGTGGTCGTGTTAATATTCTATAATAATAAACACACTCAGTGTGATCCAAACATTCAGCCTGCTTCAGTTTTCACCTAAAGGCTGCAGAAAATGACAAATGTTAAAAATAATAATAAAACTATATATTATATTGGCCCTAAAACAACTTCAAACAAAAAAAAGATTTTTTTATATTTCTTTAATTTGGGGTAAACAGTGTAATTTAAATTAATAATAAAATTAAAACTAATATTGGGTAATAAATGGACTTTAAAGATGTAAAACTTTTTGTTCAAACATACCAACAATGTTTTTCTTAGTTTAGTAGCTTATTTCAGCACATGGACACTAAAACATGCTCTACCAAGCAGTTGACCTAATTAAAGGATTAAATTACTAAAGACTCATCGACTCTGTGAATCTAAAAAAGCCCAGTAAAATAGTCAGAATTATTATTATTAACTTTACTGAAGCTAAGTTAGACCTTTATAGAAAATATTTTATATTCATTCATAGTTTTTTGTTATACTGTAATGTTTGTTATTTTTTATTTATTTTATTTTCTACTTTTTTAGTTACATAGAATAAAAAAACAGCTATCAGTGATTTAGTGCTGTTGAAGCTCTTTTTGTATTTACTGAGCGCTGCTCTGTTCCTAACATAAACAAAATAGATCATCATACGCAGTTTTTTCTAAAACCAGCTGAAAAATTCTGTAAATGTGTAAAATAATAGAAGACAACTTCAATAAGTTGAGCCTCTATGAGTGAAAAAAATTATATCAATAGGTGAAATTGGGGAAATGAGAACATGGTGCAAAAGTTTATTTACTTCAGTAATTCACCTTACACTGAGGGACCATCTGACCCTAACCCCCGCAGGTGTTTTGGATTCATTGATGGATTAGAGTGTGACAATTTGAGTCTAGAATATTTAAGCTTTTTCACAATATTCCAATTGATATTTTAAAAGTGGATTTTTTATAATCTGTAAACCATAATCATCACAATTAGAACAAATAAAAGCTTTGAATCTAGCTTTGCATGAGATGAGTCTATCTCATGTATCCATTTAATCCTTTAGGTTGAAACATTGACATAAATTAACGTTTTTACCATATTCTAATTTTTGAGTTTCACCTGTAGCAGCTGTTATTACTCACACAATAATGAGTTGGCTGGTTTAATTGGAAAGAACGCTAAAGTTTCAATTTATGGGAACATTTAGACCAGGGATTCCCAAAGTGTGGTGCGAGCTGCCGCTAGGGGGTGCGCAAGGTGAAGAGTGTAATGGCGTCAAATTAGTGGTTTTTTTCCCCTTCACAATAAAAATGTGTAAATAAACAAAAAATATTCCTTTGCAATTTTTAAAATAATTAAAATAAAAATTTAAATTAGAATTTCTATTCAAAATGCACTTCATCTTAAAATGAATCATAGAAGAAGAATTCTTCTTCTACTACTACACACTGCATTTGCGCACCTAGCTTGTAGCCTCTGTCATTTTTGCAAGTATGCTCAATTGGCTGAAATCAGGGAAACTGATCCGGGAGAAAAACAACAGCGGGAGTCAAAAAATGATGAGCCGAAGGAAACAGCAAAGGAGGGAAGATGGCAGCAAGGCAAAAGAGGTGATGAGGGTGAACTCCAGATGGGGAAAAAAATAAGGAAATATGACGAAAATTATCTAGGTCTGGGCTTCACTTGGATTGGTGATGCAGATTGCAAAAAGCCGCAGTGCGTGGTGTGCAACGAGGTTCTAGCAAACAGCTGCATGAAACCTTATTATCTAAGTTGGCACCTTCACACAAAGCATGGCAATGTAATTCAAAGACCCCTTACATTTTTTAAATCAAAAGTTACTGACTTTTGTTTTTAAAGCACTCAATGACCTGGCACCTTCCTACCTCTCTGCCCTTCTCACTCCATATGTGCCCACCCGCTCGTTGAGGTCGGCTGACCTTTTGCTGCTGTATACGCCGCGGATGAGACTCAAATTGCGGGGGGATCGAGCATTTGTCCATGCTGCCCCAAAGCTATGGAACTCATTGCCCATTGGAGTTCGGCAGGCTACATCTCTGGCGGTTTTTAAATCTCATTTAAAGACCCACTTTTACACTTTGGCTTTTAGACAGTGACTCGTTTTAGTGTTTTATTGTGTCATTGTTTTAATGTGCTCTTAGTATTCATCATGTTTTCTCTGCTTTTAATTGAGATTTTTATCCTTTGTTTTAGCTCCTTGTAATGGTGTGTTTTGTTTTAGCCTGTGCAGCACTTTGGGCAGCTCCCATGCTGTATTTTAAATGTGCTATATAAATAAACTATGCTATGCTATGCTATGCAAAACTGGAGGAGTTACAAAGCAGCAAAAAACAACTGCAGTTTCATTCATTTGTCGGGTCTACAAAAGACGCATTACGGGCTTCATATCTTCTCAGCTACAGAATAGCGAGAAACGGGCTGCCTCACACACTTGCTGAAGATGTGTGCTTGCCAGCTGCCAAAGAGATGGTGGGATGTATGATTGGAGAGAAAGAAGATAAAATGTTAGACATGATTCCAGTATCCAATAACACTGTGTCACGCCGCATCGATGCACTGTCAGAGGACATCCTGGCTACATTAGTCAGCCGGGTGAAAGAAAGCGAGTTTTACTCGCTGCAAGTAGACGAGTCTACAGATGTGACAAATCTGGCCAATCTGGTATATGTCCGTTACATTTTTGAAGGCACGGTGCAAGAAGATTTTTTGTTCTGCCGACCCCTTGCTACCCGAACAACAGGAGAGGAAATCTTCAATTTAATGGATGTGTTTATGAGGACCAACGGGATCGACTGGACTCGCCGCATGGGCATTTGCACTGAAGCCAAAAACATGCCAGCTGATCTACTCAGAGTCCTGAATGATTCTGTGAAACTGGTGAACTTCCTTAAAGCTCGCCCGCTAAATTCAAGACTGTTCACGCTGTTATGCAATGAGAAGGGCAGCGAACACAAAGCATTGCTGCTGCACACTGAAGTGCGCTGGTTGTCCCGCGGCAAAATATTAACGAGGCTTTTTGAGTTGCGACACGAGCTTCAGCAGTTTTTTTTTAGGACAATCCGTTTGATTTGGCTGCCAGCCTGCACGATGAAGACTTTCTGAAGAGGCTCGCCTATCTGGCGGACAAATTTTCTGCTCTGAATGAACTTAATCTAAGTCTGCAGTTACCCTGTCAACACACAAGATAAGATTGAAGCTATGATGAAGAAGCTCCGGTTCTGGGCGAGCTGTGTGAGTGGGAATAAACTCCTGTGTTTCCCTACGCTTCACAAGTTCTTGCTGGAATATGACGTGCTCCTGGGTGTGCATTTCAAAAGTCTCATCATTGAACACCTCAACCAACTCGCTGAACATCTACGGAAATACTTCCCACCCATTGACAAATCCCAAGCGTGGATTCGCAACCCATTTGAAGTTTCCCTCCCAGTCACACAGCTGTCATTTCAGGAGCAGGAACAGCTGATTGAGATGTCAAGTGATGGCGCACTGCAGTTGCAGTTCAAACGAAAGCCACTTGTGGATTTTTGGACTGAGCTGATGCCATCATACGCAGTCCTGGCAAAGCGAGCCTTGAGAGTTTTGATCCCCTTTGCTACAGCCTACCTATGCCAGGCTGGTTTCTCTGCTCTGACAGCAGTTAAGACTAAAAATCGGTCAAGATGGGTGCTGTTGAGAAAGATTTGATGCTTAAACTGTCTTCAATTGTGCCAAACATTGGAGAGCTGTGTGCGAACATGCAGGCCCACGCATCACATTAATATGTGTAAGTATTTGGCCAAATGATATTGATATTATTGCTATAAATATACTGGAAATATTCACCCCTCCCTCCTTTGTCTCTCTTTAATTTGCTGCTGGCTGAGCCACCGACGCTGCGCTTGAACATTCTCGGGGTCCAGCTTTAGTTTTTTTTTTTAACCGGTTCCTGAGCCATGCAATTTTTTTGTGTGCAACTTTATTGTGATTTAAATCAAATTATTGGCGTTCTAATATTTCCATAACCTGTGTTGTTAGCTCCATGGCCATTTAAACTGCTGCACTTTTTGTTCAACGCAGCTCAAAATATTTTAACATTTTCCCTGAAATTCCTGCCTTTGATCCTGCCTGTCATCTATCATTCTTTGCTCTTAAAAGTAGAAGATATTGCATAACTTTGTTATAGTGTTTCAGATTAACTCAAATGCGAGAGTGCATTGTTGTGTTATGATCATTTTATGTGTTTTTTGTTCTTTTGAGCATGATTTAACATGCCGCCTTTAATACAGAGCCGTGTCCAGGACTTTTAAAATGGGGTGGCCCATGTGGGACACTTTTTTATTCATGGGTGGCACCAATGTTTATGCTTATTTATTTATTTACACAAATCGTTTATTTATTTATTTATTTATTTATTTTCTAGTGAATTTTGAGTTTCACATTGCACAATCACTATTTTTCTTTTTCTTCTTCATCTTCTACTTTTGTGGTGGTTAGCAAGTCACTTCTTGTTCATTACTGCCACCAACTGGAGTTGAGTGGGACTCTAAATACTATGTATGTGAATATGAAAAAATATTAAATAATATCAATACTACATGCCTGGGCTAGAAAACAAGGTGAAAGGTGCATGCAACTACACACTATTTTGGAGTTTACAACCCAAGCCTTTTGTCGACAATGTAAAGTCAATTTAAACTGGAACTTAGTGGGGTGGCACCTGGGGGTGGCCAACCAGATTCTAAGGGTGGCATGTGCTACCCCAGGCCACTCCCTGGACACGCCCCTGCTTTAATATAAATAAATTTCAACTGCCGTTTGACGCTAACAAAAATGCTTGTGGCATTTTTTAAGGTGTGCAGCAGTAGCATAGCCAGGACCTAATAAAAGTGTCCGTAAATAAATGAAATAAGTAATACATATATATATTCGCCCGCATGCTCTCAAACCGGCCTGTGACCCACAGCCGGGCACTGAGCACTCTGTCGTGTGCGCTGTCAATACTAAGATATTTTTCGTTTTTTCAATGGTGAGAGCATCTGAGCAATATCTGACTGACACTGGGGCACCAATCTCAATGCACCTCGCTATTGACAGCACGCTGAAAAGCTGCGGGAGCAAGTCTGTCATGTCACAGATGCACTCCAGCGGAACCACGGCCCACGGGTGCAGAAGAGCGCATGCCGGAGTGAGTGATTTAAAAATTGTTGGCTAAAATAGCACCTAACGAGACTCGTTGACAAAATCATCCATTCAGCCTCTCACTGAGCTGTGCGCAGGCTGTGTCAACTCCTCGGTGATTAAAGCATAATTAAGTGGTTCCATAGCCACGCCCCTACTGTGGGGGGCTGGGGGGGTGTCGACATGGTCAGGACATAGAAGGGGGTGCGCAGCTAAAAAAGTTTGGGAACCGCTGATTTAGACTAAAGTCAGGGTGTTTATTTCTATTTAAAATAAAAATAACTCTAAAAGAAGTCGAACAATTATGACAGAAAATAAGCACCTTAGTGGTTGCTGAGTGGTTTCCTCTGGCATCACAAAGAAAGAAAGGTGCATCAAGGGAGAGCATCATGGACAGGGACAGAGGAGACACATTACTCAGGACCAGCTTCTCATATACAGGCAGCACGCTCTGTCCTTTGACCTGTGAGTAAAAAACCTTCTGTAGTTAATCTCCAATATACAAACAACAAAAGGAATTATAGGAAAGAAGCAAATTTATTAATGACTTTTTTTCTTCCTTGTGTCTATAAGTTATAACATTTACAAATGTACAGGTTTCTCCTTCAGTTGGATTTTAGATGGTGTTATAAATAGAACTTTAAACAGTTTAGAACAAATGCCGATATGCAAGTAAAAGTACTAGAAATCCTGAAAAATGTATTTTAAACATCAAAGATTTAAAGGAGAAATAACATCTTTCACTAAATTATTCAAAGTGTACTTGTACACTAAAACATTCCTATTTTTGATGTTTTTACACACCTGAGACACTATCCCCTAGCTGAAGTTGTCACACCCTGTCTTGTCTCCCCATTCTGTTCAGCCATGTGTCTCTGTTAATTGCTCCCACCTGCCTCTTGTTTTTCAATCACCCAAGCTCCCAGCCCTCTTGTATTTAAACCCCTCCAGTTCTGTGTCTCTTGTTGGCTCATTGTTTCCATGTCCTACGTGCGTTTATCATTAAAACCCTTTTAAGGTTTCCAGTTTGTCTGCCTGCCTGCTTCCTCCCCAGCATTTGGATCCTCACCTCCGTTCCACTCACCAGCGCACCTGACAGAATGAGCCAACCCACAGAAGGATCCAGTGGGGAGGTTATCCCTTGGGAGAACCTGCTCCAGTTTCTTGCATGGACCACCGGCCAGCTCCTCTTCCTCCGGCATCGCCTCGCCGCAGACGCCGCCGCCGAGCCCGGGCCTCAGCGATCCTCTCCACCCTCCCGGAGCCGGATGGAGACTTGGACGGGTAGGTGCAGATGGACCGCTCCTGCTATTTGGGCACCAGACTGGCTGTGTGCTCCCCCGGAGTTGGTCCACGGCGTTGGGAAGGATGCCGGGCTCCACCGTCACCCCTTGTCCCAGGACGGAGCCGCGAGCTCGCCGCTGCCCCTGCCTGGCGCGCCAGCTTGGACCCGCTCCCAGTCAGACCAGCAGTCCCGTCTCCGGTCCAACCAGCACCTTCATCATCTGCAGGAGGAGGAACCACGCCTACAGCCCAGCTGACAGAGCTCGCCGGTCTCCAGGCGGAGCTTGGCCGGATCCGTCAGCTCGTCAGCCTCCGGGAGTTCCAGCTGGACACCCTATCCTCCCCATATCTCCAGGGGAAGGTTTCTGTAAAGCCAGTGCCCCCCCCCCCCCCCCCCCCTCCGGTCCAGTCAGCAGCTCTCTCGTCTCCAGGCCAAAGGACCGAGCTCGCAGCCGATCCAACAGAGCTCGCCGGTCTCCGAGCTGAGCTGGTCCGACTCCGTCAGATCCTCAGTCTCCAGGAGTTCCAGCTGGACAATCTATCCTCCCCGCTTTTCCAGTTACCGGCTCCACCAGGTCCCGCGCCACCAGTCCAGTCAGCGCCAGGTCCCGCGCCACCAGTCCAGTCAGCGCCAGTTCCAGCGGTGGTCCAGGACGCTCCGCCCCCAGGCCAGCCTGTCCAGTGGTCAGCGCCAAGTCCGGCGGCACCAGCCAAGGAAGCGGTCCCGACTGCAGCGGCTCCGCCTCCACTCCAGAAGTCGGCGGCCCCACCTGCAGCGGCTCCGCCTCCACTCCAGAAGTCGTGGCCCCTCCTTCAGCGGCTCCACCTCCGGTCCAGAAGTTGAAGGTTCCGGTCCAGAAGTCGACGTTACTGGTCCAAAAGTCGGCGGTCCAGAAGCCGGCACCTCCGGACCAGAAGCCGACTGTCCAGGGCCAGAAGTCGGCAGTCCAGAAGCCAGCGCCTCTGGACCTGAAGCCGGCGCCTCCGGACCAGAAGCCGACAGAGGTCGACGCTCCTTCCCGTCCAGTGGTCGACGCTCCTTCCCATCCAGTGGTCGACGCTCCTTCCCGTCCAGAGGTCGACGCTCCTTCCCGTCCAGAGGTCGACGCTCCTTCCCGTCCAGAGGTCGACGCTCCTTCCCGTCCAGAGGTCGACGCTCCTTCCAGTCCAAAGGTCGACGCTCCTTCCTGTCCAGAAGTCGACGCCTACACTCCAGAGGTTGCCGCCTCCACTCCAGAGGTTGACGCCTCCACTCCAGAGGTTGACGCCTCCACTCCAGAGGTTGACGCCTCCACTCCAGAGGTCGACGCCCCTTCCACTCCAGAGGTCGACGCCCCTTCCGGTCCTGTGGTCGACGCCCCTTCCGATCCTGTGGTCGACGTCCCCTCCGGCCCTGAGAACGACGTCCCCTCCGGCCTTGAAGTCAACGTCCCCTCCGGCCCTGAAGTCAATGTCCCCTCCGGCCCTGAAGTCAATGTCCCCTCCGGCCCTGAAGTCGACGTCCCCTCCAGCCCATCGTCTCCCCCTCCAGTCCAGTCCAGTGGTCGACGTCTCCTCCTCCAGTCCAGTGGTCGACGCCGTCCCCAGTCCAGTGGTCGACGCTGTCTCCAGTCCAGTGGTTGACGCTGTCTCCAGTCCAGTGGTCGACGCTGTCTCCAGTCCAGTGGTCGACGCCGTCTCCAGTCCAGTGGTCGACGACGTCGCCTCCAGTCCAGTGGTCGACGACGTCACCTCCAGTCCAGTGGCCGACGCCGCCGCCTCCAGTCAAGTGGCCGACACCGCCGCCTCCAGCCCAGTGGCCGACGCCGACGCCTCCAGTCAAGTGGTCGACACCGCCGCCTCCAGTCAAGTGGCCGACACCGACGCCTCCAGCCCAGAGTCCGACACCGCCGCCTCCGGCCCAGAGGTCGTCGCCGCTGCCTCCAGCCCAGAGGTCATAGCCCAGAGGTCATCGCCACCGCGTCCAGCCCAGAAGTCAAGGACATCTCCTCCGGCGTCTCTGCCTCCGGTCACTGCCAGTCCTGCCCTCACCAGGCGCGGGCCCCCAAGAGCCCGTCGGCGTCTCCTCCTCTGCCACAGATGCAGGCCCCCAAGAGCCCGTCGTCGCCTCCTCCTCTGCCACAGACGCAGGTCCCAAAGAGCCCATCGTCGCCTCCTCCTCTGCCACAGACGCAGGTCCCCCAGAGCCCGTCGTCGCCTCCTCCTCTGCCCCAGACGCAGACCCCCGGACTCTACTGGTCCCTGCCTCCTCTCTATCAGTCCCTCAGTCCCTCTCGGCCCTCCCTCCGGGTCCCCCTCCTCCCGCCCTGCTCTGTGTTCCAATGGGCATCTGGGATCCGCCCTTTGAGGAGCCGGGGGGGGGGGGGGGGGGGGTACTGTCACACCCTGTCCTGTCTCCCCATTCTGTTCAGCCATGTGTATGTTAATTGCTCCCACCTGCCTCTCGTTTTCCAATCACCCAAGCTCCCAGCCCTCTTGTATTTAAACCCCTCCAGTTCTGTGTCTCTTGTTGGCTCATTGTTTCCATGTCCTGCGTGCGTTTATCATTAAAACCCTTTTACATTTTCCAGTTTGTCTGCCTGCCTGCTTCCTCCCCAGCATTTGGATCCTCACCTCCGCTCCACTCACCAGCGTGCCTGATAGAAGTATTGTATCCTCTTTTGCTTCTTGGACATCCATGTTGGATTTATGTTTCCTGAAATGTGTTGTTTGTGTGTTTCTGACTAACCTTCTTGATGTAGAAATTCAGCTTCTTTGTGGACAAACTGAGCAATGGAGCCACAAAGCGGCAGGTCACATCTACAGTCATGATGGTTTCCTGACGGCTCTCATGGCCGATAAAACCCTGGCATACCAGACGCTTGTGTATGACCTAGAAAAATGCAGGAAGAAACAGTCTAGATGTCTAATCTAATACATAGGACCAGCTGTCATGATGAAACTCAGAGCTGCTCTCTTGAAAGCCTCCAAGCAAAAGTTGTCACCTTGGGGACGTCTGAAGATGTCGTGAGCACCATGTCACATGAGTCGCCTGGGAAAAGCTCCATACGACATGGGCTGAGGCTTAACTCTGACTTTTGTCCAGCTGAAAGGAAGGATCCACGGGTGATGGTGTCTTTTTGTCTGGCAGGATTGATAGGGGGTAGAAAACCTGTGTTGGACGTGCTGCCACGTTTGTGCTTTTGGGGAGATGACAGGATGCCATCAATCTTCCAGTACATCCGGTGCACTCGCTGGCCATGGTTGGTCAGTTTGAAGTGGAACTGGGAGGAACTACGGCTTAAAAGATAAAACAATTTGAGAAACACTGTCAGAGTTCAATTTGAAATTTTAGATCAGAGAATAACCGAGTTTTGTCTGATTTCTACCTGAAGTGAGTTCCCAGGTCAAGGGAGGGTCCAAAAGGCCTGTCAGTGATGATGGTGGTGCCTCCTCCAGTGGCCGAAACACTGATAATGTGTGTCTGACTGTCCTGTATAGATATTCTCAGTTTGTCATGGAAGGACAGAGTGTCCCTCAGATGAGCCACAATCTTTAGCTTCAACTGGCCTTCTGGTGGTACTTCTCCATGACTGGGTTCAACACGCCAGAAGGAGTTTTTGTTGTCCTGTGAAAACCAGAAACACAGTCTGAGCTTAATCAGGGTACGTGTTCCTACCTCATGTCTTCCACTGGAAACACCAGTGTTCCGCTAGCTTCTTCCATCATGGAAAGATGATGCATTAAAGTATCTCCCTTATGGGGGTACGTCCATCTGACTTAGCTGCACAACTCTCAAGACTTAGCCCATGGCTGGACTTTCAGTGCAACATTACCAAGAGGTAAGAGAAGCACAGAGGATTCAGTCTGACAAGAGGTTTTGAATATGAGTCTGTGTGGAGTTGGTTTCCGTACCATGCTGGTGGTGAAGTGGGCTGGGATAGGAGACTGGTTAAACAGTTGCAAAGATCTATCGATGTCAGACAGAACGGGAATTTTGCCAAATCGCAGCTGTGGGATGGGAATATGGACAACTGGTCCCTGCCCAGTGCAGGACAGGATGACCTCCTGCAACAAAAAAGGAAACGGACACATTTGAGAACAGACTTTGTAGAAAACACACAATTTTTAACCTGCTGTAAGGTCAAATTTTCCTTTTATGTTCACTGACCAGAGGTTGTTGGAGGCTACCAAACACAGAGATGTGTAAAGCGTGACTGAGCTGGCCTACAGCCTTCGCCACCAGGAGCACAGGAAGCTCCAGGGAGCTGTGAGGGGGGAGAACTCCTCTGGGCTCAGGAAAGTTGAAAATCAACTGTGAACTTTCTTCACTTTCCTGAAAACATTTGTATCAAACCAAATTTACTTGCACATAATACATATTAGTAACAGGAGAACCAAAAACTGCTGCTAAAGGTTCCAAAACTTAAGCGCTTAGGAAAAAGTTGTCAGTCAGCACTACTCTGTTATTGTGTCTGCTGTTCCCCTGCTGTTCCCCTGATGCTAAGTCCTCATGAGAGATGAACCCACCTGCTCGAGAACACCATAACAGGCATGCAGACCACTGGAGTTGGTCAGCTTCACTTTCTGTCTGTAGGAGCGATCAAGGTAACATCTCTTGAAGTCCAGAACCAGAGGCTCAACAGTAATTTCTGGAACAACACACCTAATAAAAGAGAAATTACAAGACAGAAAGACTGGCAAAAGGAAAACACAGAAGAGGAGAAATGTGAAGTATTGTTCTTTTATTTCCTAATGATCATCTCTTTTAGCTTCTGATGAACGGCTCAACATTTAGACACTGCTTCAACTGTGCATTAGGACTGCTCCATAGTTTCACCCCACACACACAGAAACACAGAAGCATTCCCTAGTAGCACTTGCATTTATTATTTTGCTTAGCTGATTATCTTTAAAAATATGTGATGTTTAATTTATCCAACTGTAAAATAATGACCTGGTATGATCTCCATGACTCATTCTGTGAATGATCCTAAATACATGTTCTGAGTTAGAAGGGAATTTAATGTACCTTGTAATTTGTCCCCAAATCTCTACACAGAAGCGTTCATAAAGCAATATTTATATTAGTGTTAATTTGAGCCTGTGTGTGTGTGTGTGTCCGCGCGTGCACGTGCGTGTGTGTGTGTGTGTGTTTGCGCATGTGTGTGTGTGTGTGTGTGTGTGTTTGCACGTGTGTGTGTGTGTGTGTGTGTGTGTGTGTGTGTGTGTGTGTGTGTGTGTGTGTGTGTGTGTGTGTGTGTGTGTGTGTGTGTGTGTGTGTGTGTGTGTGTGTGGATTGAAGCTGAAGCTTAATTTGTCCATCACAACTCAAGACTTCTCATGATACATACAGTAAGAACAATTAATATACATATTAACACTTAATAAATAAGTCGCTGGTTTTAAGTGATTCAAAGTTTGATTTTATGAAAAGGAGAATAGTCATTTTTAGAGTAAGTGAACCATATTTAAACATCAGAAGAGACTGAGTGTGAACAGAGTTTTGGGAAAGAGCTGAACAACATCTGAGAATGAAAACTAAAATTAATACTCTCAAATGTACAAAACACACCGAAGCCTTTTTAGCTGTGTGGGACAATCCACTGCAGAAAAACAGGCTGATATTTATTATTACAGTTATAATTTAAACTCATGAGCACAAACATGAGTAGCTGTAACAGCTTCTCCCTCAGCTTCTCTTTATTTTATTTTTCAATCACTTCACAAAAACAAAATCCAGAAACTCAGAAGGTCAAGTACTCTGAACAGCTGTCTGGAGCAGAAACAACAGTCAGACTCATTTTTCTGCTGCTTGGAGCTGCAGAGAGGTGACCTCCTTGTTCACCATGAGGATTGTCTCAGTGGCCACCAGCGACTTCAACATGGAGACCTTCAGCTGGGTGGAGAGCATCATGACTCCAGGTGGGTGTAATGTGTAGCCAAAGCATCTTTTCTGGCTTTCTATAAAATAAGTCTTTGACTCACTCTTAGTCTGACCTCTCACCTGAGGAAACTGCCAGGGTAGACCCCCCTGGAGCAGACACCCCGACACACCAGCCTTCAGGATCATAGAGGTACGCAAACCCAGGCAAGGTGGTGATTCAGCGGATGGGATGTGTGCACTCACTCACTCACTCACTCACTCACTCACAGCCAGAGACGTGTGTGTGTGTGGGAGGGGGGGGGGACCGGAGCACCCGGAGTAAACCCACGCATACACGAGGGAGAACATGCTAACTTCACATGGAAAGGTCACACTGGTATTGACCTGGAGACCTCGCTGTGAAGCTAAATTTCCTACATCTTCTCCACCATGCAGCCCCGTTTTTCTCCTCTGGCTGTGTGTGTTCTGAGAGGGGGTGCAGCTCTGACTTATGAGGTAGGATATGAGCAGTGATGGGAATAACGCTGTTTAAAATAACGGCGTTACTAACGGCGTTCTTTTTTTTGGGGTAACGGAATAATCTAATTAATTACTTTTCCCACTGTTGCAACGCCGTTACCGTTACTGGGGACGGAAGGTTGTGCGTTACTATGTGCTTGTCGAACGTTGAGCAACATTGTGAGGCTTTCTGACCGCCACACTTCAGCTGCAGCCAGGGAGAGAGAGGTGTCGGTAACGCACTTACAAACACGATGATGATTGGCCGGGTGGGCGGAGACCGTCACTGTCTCAGTCACTGCCTGCTGTAGACACAACAGAGCAGTGATGGGAATAATGTCGTTTAAAATAACCGCGTTACTAAAAAAATATTTCTTTCAGTAATGAGCAAACTAATTAATTACCATCTTCTTTTAACAAAACGTCGTTTCTGTTATTTATAAGAAAAAGCGTGCGTTAAGCAGCGCGGTGTGTTGAAGCTGTCATCAGCTGATCAGGACCTAAAGAGGCAGATGTTTTCATCCAAGTGCATCATGACCCGTGAAGAACGAGGAAGACGTGATGAATAGTCTACGGCTGCAGGCGTGGATCTGCAGCCGTGCCCTTCTTAGCGTGACAGCGGGACGTCCCGAAGGTCCGCTCACCTGTTCACCGCTCAGACGTCCTGATCTTCTACCTTCCTAGATCATCCAGCTGTAACCTGTTTCTGATCATGTCTTTAGTCCCGCTGTAACACTGATGCATCAGTCTCAGACGTCATGGAGCTCAGAAGTTATTAGAACTACCTGTGTGTGTTTACCACCCAGCTTCAGCTCTTCTGTGGTTGGGTCTGACCCAAGTTAGTAAATGTGAGTCCTCCATCAGGCTTTTGCCTCTTCTAGTGTCATTTTAAAGGATTTTATTCATTTATTTATTTAACCATTACTAGATTACCAGCAACAGAAATGCTACTAAAAACACACAATTATGCAAAACTGAAAAAATTAAAATACTGTGCAAAATTACATTCATTTCTGTAATTTAACTAGACTGGGAGATCATTTAAAGGCTCAAGAACCTTCACAGGTGTTTCTATTTGCAATTTTAAATTTTAGCTGATTGGGGTCTTGTTAAATATCACACAGTGACCTTTTAATAGTCTAGATAAGTGTAATGTTCCTGTTAGTAGATCCTCCTGTTAAGTGCTTATTTATTTAAATTATTCAGGTTTATAAAAAACATTAGGTCATACATTTTATTATGTTCCAGTCATTAGTTATTTATATTTCACTATTGTAGTCATTTTATAGTAAATTAAGTAAATTCAATTAACCCATTTTTATTGCATTCTTTAATGACAAAAGTAACTAAGTAGTTATTTTTCTTGGTAATTAGTTACTTTTATAATCTCGTAACTCAGTTAGTAACTGAGTTACTTTTTTGACAAAGTAATTAGTAACTATAACTAATTACTTTTTTAAAGTAACTTTCCCAACACTGGATATGAGATTAATGAAAACGTGATAAATGGGATCAAAGGCAGACATTAGAGAATAATTAATCAGTAGCTAATTGGAGAATGTCTGCAGGAAATCATAAACAAGAAAACAGCTGGTAGGGTCGCCCAAAGGTGACTGATCATCAGACAAAGTGCAACCTAAAGACTCCTTATGATGATAGAAAAATTATTTAAAAAAAATAATTACATATCTAGCTGTTTGTTTCATTTTGTTGTTTTTTTTTTAGATTGGTTTTGCTTTGTTGAATTGGAAATCAATATTTGTCTAGCAGGGACTAATTGTTAGGTTTATCTTCTACATAGTTTAAAGAAAATATGCTGACTTGCTACTTCTGATTGGTGTGTGTGTGTGTGTGTGTGTGTGTGTGTGTGTGTGTGTGTGTGTGTGTGTGTGTGTGTGTGTGTGTGTGTGTGTGTGTGTGTGTGTGTGTGTGTGTGCGTGTGTGCGTGTGTGTGTGTGTCCAACCTGGCATTAATGGGCAGAGTCCTTATATGCTCTCCGACACCTTCCACATCCACTACCATTGCCACCCAGTAAGTCTTAACTGTGTTGGAGCACAGAGTCACCTGTTGGTCACAAAGAGTAAAGATTCAGTAAAGTAACTATAGTTACTCAGTTTACTTGGATATAATTGTTGTTCAATGGGTTTGTTAGAAGAGGATGGAGTGTTTTATATAATCTACGTTAGACGTTGGAGTATAAATATGGAATTATATCTGTTTTGGCTAAAAACTGGAAAACTGACTCATTGGTAAGCAACTTTTGCAGTCTCTCTTCATTTCTTCTTGACCACCAGTCTCTTTGAATTAGAGGAAGAGATAATTCCGTTAATGAGGCAAGGAAAGGCAGCTTTATTTATAGAGTACATTTGTTCTTACCAAATGCAGACGTTTAAACTGATTTTAGGTTTATATCGTTATACTCAAGTCTACTGACGAGATTAGGGCAACTGAAAAAAAAATTGAGAAGAAAGAGAATACTGACTTTTTCCTCAGATTTATTAAAGTCAGAATTCTGAGAAAAAAGACTGAATTCTCTTTCTTTTCTTTTCTTTCTTTTCAACGGCCCTTATCCTCTTCCGTATAGGGAACCTAAATCTCCTCCCTTTCCGGTCAGCTCATGGGTCCCCGGAAGAACGAAAGAATGAATGAAGTCAATGGGGCTAAAAGAGCTACTTTCTAATCCGCTTTGTCTTATGTCCTGGATCGCACATGTGTTGTACTGCAATTTAAATGAAAACTAATGATGGGCATTTCAATCATGTCAGTCACATACTTTGTGATTTATCAGCTTGTAAAAGTTTGTAATTAACACGACAACAAATTAGACATTGGCATGTAAAATATATACAACGTCACCACAGAATCTCTTCTCCCCAGCATAGCTGCTACTTACCACATGGCCAGATTTATGGTGGTTTTTTTATCTCCTGAAGGAAGGATTTGATGTTCGCTAAACTTACAGCCAATTTCCCTCAGTTTCTCTCTGTGTCTGCTTCGATGATGCCACTTTCGTGAAGCGCATTTGTAGTCCTGGACTTGTTTCTGCACAAAACCTAAAATAATTTTTACCCCTGTTTGAAAATAAGCGCTTTCTTGGTATCAGAATGTGTCTTTAATATTCACGGACATCATAGAAACATGGTTGAATGAAAACATTTCTGACAAAGATATATGGTTTGATAACTTTGCTTTATTTCGTATGGATAGAGGGACTAGGGGTGGCGGGGTTGCCACCTATGTCTCAGTCTGACTTCTCAAGTCAGTGTTCCCACAGTCAAACCACTGCACTTCGAAGCCATCTTTACTATAATGTATTTCTATGGAAATAAGCACATTATTATGTGATGCATTTTTATATTAGATGCTTGCGTGAACGCTTACATTTGGGCCATTCCCATCTGTACCGGGTTGGCCCGGGCCGGGTAGCGTAGGTTGTTTACATATCTGGGTGGCCTGGTATTTTTCCGGGCCAACCAAGGCTCATTCTCAGCCCTCTTCTCGAGGGGGTCTGCTTCAGGCCGACCAGGGCCAACACACCTACTGCTGACAGCAAATTCACACCTTCCATTAGAGCAAGCCTCTGATTGGTGGGTAGAATCAGCCCAAATGGGCTTAAGGCAAGGATGTGTGGAATCAACCGGGCCAGGCTGGGGCCGACTGGGGCTACCCGGCCTGGGCCGACCCGGTACAGATGGGAATGGCCCAATTGACACACTGCCACTGATGGTAAGCTACTACGTAGCCACAGCCGCCCTGGGGCGGTCTGACAGAGGCGAGGCTATCATTTGGCGCTGTCGGCCCTTCTGACCACCACCAACTCAGTAATCTTCCTGAACATTGGACGGATTATAGAAAATTAAGAAATTTCTGTACCACCCAAACTAGGAATGCTAAAGTTGTTGTTTTTTTATAAGAATTGCTTATGTAAGGCTAATAATCCTAAACACTTCTGGAATAAAGTTAATAACTTGAGGGGGAAAACTAAGGCTAAAATTTCACATGAATGTTAATGGTAGTCTTACTAATGACCCGTCTGAAACTGCTGAAGCATTCAGTAAGCACTTTGCTTTTTCTCCTCTCCTTGAAGAAGAAGAACATAAAAAGCACGAGGCACTTTGCCTCTGCAGTCCCTATGGGTTCTTACACCATGCCTCAATGTTGCTCTAGTTGATTTTCCTTTTCTGAAATTCATCCAGACAAAGTGTTTGAAGTTATACAGGTTCTCTCTAGAGCAGGGATTCCCAAAGTGTGGTGCGCGCACCCCCGGGGGTGCGCGAGCTGCCGCTAGGGGGTGCGCGAGGTGAAAAGTGTAATGGCTGCAGAGCTCAGAGAAGTCTGTCATATGTCACCATTAGCGTAGCCAGAAACTCATTTGTGGGTGGGCCTAAGAAAAAGTAAGTGGGCCCAATAAAATTAATTGAAAACAAGTATATTTTGCTTGTGTGTGTGTGTGTGTGTGTGTGTGTGTGTGTCCTCCACATGTGCCCTAACTTCATAATAACAATGCGCCGAGCTTCAGCACTCTGGCCTGCGCACGCCGATATGTTCCGTATTTTATCATTTTTAACGGTGTTGGAGAAGTTTGAAGGTGGTGAGTCATTCTGGCAGATTGTAATTAACACCCTGTCTCATGCAGGTGTTCTGACATTGTAAACCTCACACACGCTGAAGATCTGAAGTTCAGAGTAAGTCTGTCAGAGGTCAGACACACACACACAGATTCAATAAGCGCGCACGCTGCGCAAACTGCGGCGCGCCGTCAGACTGAAGACAGAAATGAGCTCTGCCTCCTCTGTGATAAAAACTTTTAAGAGGTTTTATAACATTTTTCATTCCAGGTCAGATTAAGATATTAGCTTCTATTTTGGGATGACGTATTAAAGTCGGGTCTGCTCCAGCCAGTGACTCCGATCCTGAACTCATGTTACTGCAGCATTTGTTATTCCAGTCCGCATGTCAGCGGATCGCAGATTCAGCCACACCATAAAACAGCAATAAGTCGGTCTGAGGCAAAAGTGAACCTCATGGCTACAGCTTTTTCCTTTTCCCCTATAGACATTTGATTACACACAAGTTGGTGGCCAGCTCAGGTTTACGCAGAGCAGAAGGAAGGAGAGCGCTCTGGCCGCACAGGTTAAACGTTCCTACTTTAAGAAAAACGTTAAATTGCATTTTTTATGTGCTACCTGGGCACTCTAAATATTTATTTAAAATTAAATCAAAGGAAATTGTAATGGAATCGAAAGCTTATTAATTACTATTTAAAAAATGAAAGTGATGGGGAAAAAGGTCGATCATATTTTTTAACCCTGTCTGTTTAGCTTGACGTCTGATATATATATATATATATATATATATATATATATATATATATATATATATAGCCATGCCCTGATGTGTGTGTGTGTGTGGGGGGGGGGGGTGTCAACATGGTCGGGACATAGAAGGGGGTGCGCGGCTAAATAAGTTTGGGAACCACTGCTCTAGAGGGAATACTGCTGGTCCAGATGGTATAGAGGGTTGATTTGCTAGAATGGCTGCTGATATTCTCGCTTTTCCATTATCAATTCTTTTTAATCATTCCATCAACTCATGTTCTGTTCCTAAGGCTAGGCAATGCACTAAGATAATACCACTGCATAAAGGACGTGATACATCAGAACTTAATAATTACAGGCCTTTTGCAATAATTAACATAGTTGTTAAAACATTTGAAAAAATGGTTATTAACCAACTAATTATCTAGAGGACAACAATTTATTATCTCAGTACCAATCGGGATTTAGAAAAATCTTTTCTACAACAACTGCTTTGTTTAAACTCACTAATGACATCTACTCTGGTTTTGATAATGATTTAATTGATGGCGCTATTTTTCTTGACTTAACAAAAGCCTTTGATCATGTCGACCATTATCTACTTTTAGATAAATGATATGCCATTGGTCTATCAAGGCTGTCTCTATTGTGGTTTAATTCTTATCTTCATTATCACTCTCAATTCATTTCTTTTGATGGTTCTGAGTCCAACACGTGAGGAGACATTAGAGGTGTTCCCCAAGGTTCTTCACTTGGATCATTATTATTTTCAATTTTCATTAATGATTTACCAAGGTGTTGTAGCTCCTATTCTGTTCAGTTGTACGCAGATGACACAGTCTTATACTGTTCTAAGCCAAGTAAATATGAGATACATGATGCTCTTTAACGTAATTTTGTCAAAGGTACAAAATGCCAGTAGCTCTGGCTAGCTCAGAACAAACTTCTTGCAAATAAATCAAAAACTTATTCCATGCTGTTCCACAGAAGCAGTGTTTACTCTGGTATTGATGGGACTCGTAATCTGCGATTTTTGGATTTCACTTCAGTACATTGTTCTGTTAAATTAAAATATTTAGGTATTTGGCTGGAGCCAGAACTGTGTTTTAAATATCATATTCACATGACATGCCATAAGGTCACACAGTGCTTAACCCTTCCACTGTCTTATTGGGTGACTCCGCTAGGAAAGTTGACCATTGAGCAGGATTGATGGTGTATCTCTTGAGGTCCACGTGGCAGGGGTGAGGTTGTGCTCACTCCTCACCCCCTGCCATGTGGACCTTAATGGATAAACCATCAACCCTGCTCAATGGTCAACTTTCCTGGCTGGGGTCACCTGATAAGACAGTAGAAGGGTTAAGAATCCTATATAATTCAATAAACAGTTTAGAACCAATAGTACTTAAGCGGATTGTCACTCAGCTTCTGCTGTCGATTATTGATTATGAAGATATATTGTATCAGAATTCTATGGTTGCTAGCCTGGCTGTGGTCCCTTGATGTTGTCTACAATAGCTTATGTCATTTTGCTTTACGGTGTCTTTTCAAAACTCATCAGTGTTGTATGTATGAACTTCTTGCTTGGCTGTCCTTAGAAGTCAATTTCATTGGATGATATTTAATTTTTAATGTATTTATTTTGATTTTCCATCTTATCTGAAAGTTTAGTTGGTTCCAATTGATTCTTTGTATTCCATCCATCTAACTGATCATCCATCATTTGTTGTTTCTCTGTTTAAAAAGGAGGTGGGGAGATTCAACTTTCGCATTAAAGCTCCTCAGGAATGGAACATGTTACCCACTGAATTAAGGTCCATTTCATCACTTGGTCAATTTAGTCACACTGTTTATGTTTATGTGAAGCCAGTTTGTGACTGCTTTGCTTCAACTGTGTAATGATGAATCTGTGTATTTGTTTGCTGCAACGCTGTTAATTATTGTCACTTAATCTGGATGTAAGTTTACTTCACATTTATATATGATGTTAGCGTAATGCCCTTATTTTGCTTGGAGTGACTCACAGCACTTTTATTATTTATACATTTTTATAACAATGCTTCTGTGGAACAGCATTTATTTTTTTAATGTTATTTTTTATTTGTTATTGTTATATTACTTTTTATTTCAAGTCTATTGTAATCAATTAACTCTGCCATCTTATTATTTATTGCTTGTGTTGAAGGAGGACCTGCTCAAAAACAAGATGTTACATCTCAAGCAGTTTATCCTCCTGAAAAACATGTTAAATAAATAAATAAATATGTGAAATCCATGGCACAAAACATGCAGCATTAGAAAATAGACTTGCATTCATTTTTTTTTTTTATCTTCCGGGGGACCCATGGTCCTGAAGTGGATGGGCGTGACTTATGGGCTCGACACACGGCAGGCAACAAACGACTGCGATCAGCGAAATTCGTCGCTGTCGCTTTTATTACCTGACACACGGGAGGCGACCCGTGGCAGCGACCAGCAGCAAAGCCGTCAACGCGTTCTGTTCCATGGCGAAATTGAGTCTTTCGTTGTTTTGATTGGCTGTGTCAGGTTGGAGGGAATTAAGGTTATTTAAGTGGTTCAGAGTTAAAAAAGCGTTAGATATGATGTTTCAAAAGGTGCTGCTAGTTATGCGGCTCTGGTGCAGAAGGCGCAGGGCAAAGAGGTGCCGGCTGCGGCGGAGAAGGTGAACGGGACCATGGTTGTGGAGGCTGGTGTCTGCTTCCAGCCTGGCAGCAGGCTTGTGCAAGTGTGGCAAGGTGAATAAACAAGGGCCCGGGCGGGATTCGATCCCCAGACTCCCGGGTGAGAGTCATACGCTCTAACCAGTCAGCCAAAGGGACATCCCCTTGACCAAGTAGCCAGGGCGCATGATCAATCGGGACATTGTGACAGGACGCTCACACTGTCACACAAGCAAGGCACCAGCATATACTAATAATAGTCACCAACAATTTCCCAAGCTGCTGCCTTTTTGTGAATATCTATATTCTTTGGTTGAAATATTGTACAGTTCTGGGAAATCTGTCACTGCAAATATTAACTTCGCCTCCATGTTAGCTCGGAGCATCCTATCCGCTCATTGGTCAGTGAATGAAACCTCCGTTGATTGGTCCTCGTCCCAGCGACAGCGATGAAAAGTTGAAAATATTTCAACTTTCTGGGATCGCGTCACTGGGTCGCCTGTGAGCAACACGTGCACGAGTGCAAAATTTCACACGCACTTTTTTCGCGTTTCGCTAAGTAGGGGGGAGACCCGCGATTATCGCTTTGTCGCGCATGTCTCATTGAAAATGAATGGAGGAGGAGAGGTGATGTCGCCTCCCGTGTGTCGAGCCCATTAGGCTCCCTACAACAGAGTTTATGATTATTATTTTTCATTCAGTTGATGAAATAAATGTAAATCTTCTGGCTATGGCATGCTTATTTTTTGTAGTTCTCTTAAGATTCAAGGACAGAATATTTCACTATATTTACAAGATTTGTCAAAAGTAATAAAACATAATAATAATAACAATAATAATAATAATAATAATAATAATAGCATTTGAGGAGTATAACATTAGGCTGAATTATTGTGTTATTGTTGAACAAAATGAAAAAATGTCTCATAAAGTTAAAAACCAGTTCCATAACACAGCTGTGTTTTATTACATGTTGCTCCTTAATTGTACCTTAATGGTGATGTCAGACATGGCGCTCACTGAGCCAGCTGCAGGGCTGACGGTGAACTCCACAGGACGCTCATGAACGCCTTGAGCTGTATGCCCCTGCCAGCTCTTCAAGGATAAATCAGACACCTGTCTGAAACCACTAACACTGGGAGACCCTAATCCGTCCCCAAGGACACGCAGAACAAAGTTTATAGGCACAAAGGATGTGTTGAAGAGGGTGCAGGTCAGCGTAGATGGGAACCCTACAGAAAAACACAGGAGCACAGGGGAAAAAAGAGTTTGATATAGTGATCTTCATAAGGATGACTGGTGTAGCAACATAAAATAAAATTAGTGTCTCACCAAAGGCAACATCTCCAAACTCTAGGTCCCAAACGTCAAAGTTGAATGTTGGACAGATGACACAACCCCTGATAAAAATTAGATACAGGATTAAAAGATATTTGTAAAATAGGTACTGTGGGTGTGACTGAAAGGAAAAACTATTGTCTTTCATTTGAAACACTGCTTAATTTTTTAAAATCTGTGTTAGTTTGTGTAGAAACATCTTCAGCTTCACCTGAAGGTCAGGGTGAGAGGCTGAGGCTGTCCTGTGACAGTAAGCAGTAAGTCTTCAGAAAAAGGTCCCAATGTGTGACTCTTAAAAGTCACTTCCACAATCTGATGGGCCTCAGGGGGAACGACACCCTCTGTGGGTCTGATGGAGAAATAATGACCAAACGTGGTGTCAGAGCTGGAAAACCTGAAAGGAGCATCAATCAGCCCTTTGTTGGAGATCTGAACCTAAGTAAAAAGAAGGAGAAATATAAATTTCTAATATGAGCATTATTATTGTTAATCAAATAATTTCTTTATTATTACACAGATAGACAGACAGTATTAGGATTTGAGATCTAAACAGATTTAGAGCGTGTGCCCTAAAAAGGAACTCACTAGCCTAATATTAGCATTTAAACAAACTAATGCAGCTCAGCAGCTAACTTTAATTCTTACCTCGTATCGGTTTTTGTCACCTATAAATACATTTTTTATATCCATTAGATTGTAGTTCAGCTGGAGTTTAGGTCCCAGGCCTTCGCCCGAAATTATGAGAGGTAACCGGGATTCATGACCTAATGAACAGATAAAGACGGAAAATTACACGCAAAAGAAAACAAAAGATCTTTTGGATCTTTGAGAAAATAAAACTAGAAAAGTAGAAAATGATCGTTTATTTTGCAGGCAAGTTGAAATCATTTGCTTATCAAACAGTTCAAATACAAAATGTGAGGGTTCTTATGAACAGCTTATTTTTGTTTTTCTCTTTAGGGTTAAAATTCGAGCCTTAGCATCTCAAGCTTTGCAGAACAGGAACCAGGGTCCTGCACCTCAGATGATTAAAGTTATAGTACTTGATCAGATTCTCACCTGCTTTCGAAGGAAACTAAATCTCACCTACAGTATAAAAGACACACTTGGAGGCTGCATGCAAAGTTGCCAACGGCCTTTCTCCACCTTTATGATGAGGTAACTATCTGCCTTCAACTGAATGATCAGCCTGAATTGTTGACTTTAAACCCTTTGCTAAAAGATTGGCGACGTGTGAATAAAATTGATTTGTTCTTAAGAATTCTTAATATGGATGAGTCCACCCGTCAGATTAGTATTTTTCAAATGAATTTTGTCTATTTGTGCTCAAAGGACTTTGAGGATTTCAAACTTTCAAAAGGAGAGTAAAACTGAACCAAACACGAGGAGCTGCTTATAAGGAAACATACTTTCCCAAACTAAGATGTGTTTAGTGTTTGTCCAAAGAAACTCTCAGGAGGGAGAGAGAATACTTCATAAGAAAACCAAAGAGATGGGGAAAGTAAAAACATAAGGAAAAGTTGTAAGGGTGTTGCATTTTATTGTAATTGTCTATTGTTGGTGAACTGGGAGCTGTGAATATTGGAGGGGGGGGGGGCATAAAAAATGTAAATTTTGTTTGTGTGATTGAGGATAAAACATAAGAAAATGGCTATGACACTCAGTGTAGGAAAATATTTTTTTTGTTTTATCTTCCTTGAAATTTGATGGGGGTGGGGATTATATAAGCTACCAGAGCTTCTTTCCATTCCTATTGAACATGTTCTACACACACACACACATATATATATACATATGTATATGTAAGAATACTCTTTGAATACTTTAATTTGTCTATTGAGTTACATGTTCAATACAGAAAGAAACGAGAAAGTCATAAAAACAAAAGTTCAGTATCTGGGGTAGTTTTGCTCCTGGTTTTAGTGTTATGAAGTGATGGGATGTGGACCCAAACTAAGGCTGACAAAGTTTTACACTGGATCCAGTGTTAGCCTTAAAAACTGAAAGAGTCCAAAGAAATTATGCCGATGGGGTTTGAAAATGGAAGTCATTTGAGTGTTTGCCAGAATAAACTAAAGTAAGGAAAAGTCTAAAATAATCGATTGACAGAAAAATGAGCAGGTGTGTGAGGGGTAAGATCTGCCAAAGGGAAATTGGATTAATAGATGAATAACAAATAAAGGCATAAATAGTTAAAATGACTCAAGGAAAATCCTAAACAAAACTCACCAGTGATGTCACAGTAGATGGTGTGTTGGTAAAGTCTGGCCTCCTTGGGCTTGAACACAATGTGGAACTGTGCTGTGGTTTTTGGATATATCTCCCCCTCCTGAGGAGAAACGAGATGTTTAATGGTGTTAAATGTAGATGCGTAAAGGAGAGAAAAACATGACTACAGAGAAAGGAGTGGGGAGGTGTACATGAGTAGGCCGCTGTCTTGTGTCTAGTCTACAGAGTGTTTGACCTTTCCAAAACTTTAAAATTTCTCCAGTCTCCTGCCTAAGTGGAGCAGAGAGGATGCTGGCGGAGAAGGGAGGGGTGGTGATGCCAGAAAGGGTCAGACTACCTGAGGGTCCCCCAGCAGAGAGGACACACTCTGTGGCCTCCTGGCACCAGAGTGGAACTAGGTTTCATCTTTTATTATGTTACTAAGAGTTCTGTCACTATGCAGCATTGATGACAACACATGAGGTATGGGGTGTATATCTAAATGTCCCCCATGTTAGAAAGGGAAATTCAGGTTATTCTGAAGTAATGCTTGCAAAGTTATGAGTGGTAGACAGCAGTCGGGGGTCAAGCTAACAGCTACTCAAAAGAGAAAATCCAAGACTACAACTAAAATAAGATGAGTGAAGCAAATAGCAGTTTGTGCAAATGCTAAAAATTAACACTTTTCTCCTTTGATTTAGTGTTATCCAATCATTGCTTATGTTATTAAAAAGATACTTTTGGACAACTAAAGTACAAACCGTCTCCTGTTCCAGCTAGTGTCCACATTCAGTGATAAATAGTTATTTTATGCTGAAACCCCATGTTCATGTGAGGTGTGACCTTTAGCCAAACATCCCGAGTGAATTTCTGCCCGAATCTTCCAATTGAGATCACTCTCTACTGCAGGTAAGATACTGTCTGTTCATAAAGCAAGCACCTTTTCCTTTTGGACGTTCTGCTGATTCTGGTTCTTGACATAACTAAAGATTAAATAAGCAGAGATATTAAATGGACAAAAAAGAAAGGAAAACTTTGAGCTAAGGTGAAAACAATTAGTTTGTCAGGACACCAACACACCATTGGCTCCAGGCTCATGCAACCGAGAGAGAGGATTGGGAAGTGGTCCTGCAGGGATCTGGACAGCAACGGGAGGTGATGGATCGCTGTGGGGTTGGACTCATATGGAAGAGGTGCCTCCTCCTCCTTGTCCCCTCGCTGCAGTATTGAGCTCTCCCTAGAGAGGACAGCAGAGAGAGAAGGTGAAAAGTAAAACATTGTGTGAATCATCAGGACAAAGAAAAAAAGCACTGAGGAGGAGAAGGCACGGTCAGAAATGCAATGAACGCCTGAGATAGTTCTGCCAACAAATGCTCTGCTTCATTAAAAAAAGAAGGAAATGCAAGAATCTTATCTGAAAGAGAGAAAGACGGTTGTTCTGCATTCCTGACATCTGTAATTCAAACCTGAATGAGCCCAGATCTTCATCTTGCTGGCTGGGCCAAACTGTCCAACGAAACCGAAGAGGAAAGTGGTTCTTATTGACGAGACACGCTGTGTGAGTGTTAGCCAGGCCGATATAAGTCTTCTTCAGCTCTACAATGTCCGACTCAAAACGAAGGTCAAGCTCCACACAAGTCCCTGACAAGCTGATGTAAACATCTTCACCTGAACAGAAGATGTGAAGAATCTGTGTAAATAATTAGCATTTGTTTATGGGCCGGGCCAGCAGGTCGGAGGTGTCTTTTAAACATGAACTTATGAGACAGAAAAAGAGACTTTTACAAGTTACAACACAAATCAAATAACTCGAGTCGGCATACGCTACTGTTAAGATGTTATTCATAATTCTTGAGGCAGAGCTTTTGTACATTTACTGCAGCACAAAAAAATTATTAATTCATATTAAATTATGCACAAAAGACACTACCTGGAAAATCTGCATGCAAAACAACTTATATTTATTTGATGCTGAAAACCTGTTGAATCATGAAGATTTTGGAATGAAATATTTAGGACTGAAGTTGGATGTGACCGCCTTCAGCAAACACCTCAAATTATCGGACACTGCTCAGTGATTCTGTCTATAGAGCTCCAGGAGTTGACGTTACTTCTCCCGGCATGCAACAGTTCAAATCGAACGGTGCCATCTTGGCAGGCAGTAGCCCGCAGCTAGGCTATTTGTTATTGTCAGAAAACTCAATCAAATGGGAAATATGGTAGATTCCTGTTGTGCCCCAGGATGCAGAACAGACGCGGACGAGATAAGGGAAGAGCCATCTACAGGATTCCCCAAGATCCGGAACACCGCAAACGTTGGATCATCGCAATGAAACGTGCTAGCCTCCAGGCTAAAATGAAGCTGTGGGATCCCGAAAGTAAAGGTTTTCGCTTATGCAGCGACCACTTCATATCAGGTACTTCAACCAATGTTTCCTCAACTGTGTATGGTATTTATTTTAAATGCTTTTATTACTATTCTTAGTGGGCTTCCTTAACTTATTTTGGCGTGGCTTTTTCTGTCTTATTACTCATAGCAACAAGTAAACATCACGTAAAACGTTGCCTCATGAGTTCTGCGTGCTGCCGTTTACGTGTCTTATAATCACAGCAATTAACTGACTAAGCTGTATTTCATTTTTAAGCAATGGTTGATCAATTGTCAGATCACACATAAAAAGCACACGATATTTCACACAGACATAACCTTGCTGTTGCTAATGGTAACAAAAATCTCCATTTACCCTCCCGGTGACAACAGTGCTGTCCTTTACAGGAAGAATCCAGATCTGGATACCGACAACAAACCTTGATTGAGTCCATTTGTATCCCTCCAGGCTTTTATATGCTCTTAGCGATGCTCCGGAGTAGGACGAGGGAAAATTAACAAGGAAATTATAAATGTCAGGGTATCTCAAATCCGGTAAGAGGTCCGCTCCGACAGCTTCTGGCGTTTTAAAAAGTATTACAGGGGCACGGTAAGGGTCTGAGATGTTTAGTCTATTTCATTTCTGACTATATAAAAGGATTTCTTCGGTTTTAAAGTGTGAAGTAAACTCCGACGGAGTAAAATCCAAGCCGATCCCGTTCATTTTGTTTACCTTTGTTGCTGCCAACATGGCATCTACTCTCTGAGAGTCACGTGACGTCCGGAGCTCTATGGGATTAGTAGCAATACTAAATGACCACCACAGCCCTCTCATTTCAACAGTAAATCTAAGAAACAAAAATAAGATGCAAAACTGAGCTTTTGTATGAAGCCGCCGACATAAATGTAAATTGAGATTGTTTGTTTACATTTAAATTAGAGGTGACGGAGCTCAAACCTGTAGAAAACTTCTACGTTTTCTTAGATAGCTCCTATTGAATTACACTATAAAGACCTATTTAAAAGTGATAGAATTCCAGTATAGAACATCTCAGAAAGGGCACACTTTCTTAAGCTGGAGGTGCACTGTGCGACTTTTCCGCTCATAGTGTTCAGCTTTATCTCAAACTGCATGACTTCCTCATGGAGCGAAGCTCACGAGTCATGTTTCCAGACTGTATGACCCAATGCTGTATTGGGACCTGACTGCTCACACCGTACGTGTGCTAGCAATATATGGGAGCTAAAAAATAGGCTAAAAACTGTAGTTTTTACACAACACATTGGACCTTTGAGTCCAAAACCTCAGAAGACCGGGATACTGCTTTGTTGTTATTGAAAATTTTTCTCAACCTTTATTTGCAAAAAAATCAACAAATACAAACTTTGTTATAGATATCTGTTGTCCTTCGGGCTTGCATGGACTAGTAGTCGTATCTAAATCCTGTACTGGGCAGGAAGCCATTTCAAGGAGGCCAGCACTGGAGTGCTGTGTTCCTTTTTCTTGATGCCACAAATAAATCTGGCAGCAGCATTCTCCACTAATTGCAGCCACAACAGCGTTGAATGACCCAGCCAGGCATATAGGGCAATACAAAAGTCCACTCTCGACAGAACAAATATTTTTATGGTTATCGCCAAATCCTTCTTGGAAAGTAACAGCATAATATCCGTGACTGCAGCTGTAAAAAGCTGGACCTGGCAATTGCATTTATTTGAACATCCAACTTTAGAATCTGCATCCAGTTTCACCCCCAGATCCGTGACCACTGTCCCTTCAAATGGAGCCAGGAATGAAAGGTTCGCACCATGCTGCTGATGGTCACTAGGAGTAAACACAATTAACTCTCTTATTCCCATCCAGACTGAGGTAGTTAGCCACCATCCACTATTACATCTCCACAACACAATCCTTTAGCATTTGTATCTCGCCTCCCATCCCCTGTTGGATTGGCAGATATATATTTGACAGTCATCAGCATATAGATGAAACTCCATTCCATAATTCTGCTGAAGCAGTCCCAAGAGAAGCATATAAATGGAAAACAGGGGAACTAGCACTGACCCCTGCGGCACCCCCCATGTCCGCAGAATGCCTGTGGATGAACAATCCCTCATGCTCACACAGAGCAATCTTGTGAGATAAGATCTCATCCATTGAAGAGCTGAACCAGTTAGCCCAACCCACTGTGCTGGCCTGTCCGACAGAAGTGACCTCCTTTTATCCCGTCTTGTTTGAGAGGTGCCTGATGGCGTTTATTCTAGCTTCAGCTTTGCTACTATAAATGCCAAAATCCTTCCCAGAGAGCCGCGGCAAATCCCGTTTTGCAAACGCTATGGTCCTGTAAAATCAGCTACTGCTGTGAGGAGGCGCACACACACACACACACACACACAGTGCTGCCAGACACAGCAAAGCAGGGTGCAAAACCAGAATCAGAGAGTCTCCAAAAACAAGGCTGCTTTTGTTTAATAATAGAGACACTGCGGACTTCTCTGTGCTCTTTTGCCCCTCCTTTGACTAACAGCAGAAAAAATGCTGCGTTACAGTTTTATGGCTGTAATGTGAATGCAAATTAAAACATTAAGACTTTATCCTCTCAAGCTGAAGTCTTTATGCTCCATAATTAGAAAGAAGCTTTGGATGCATTTTGACCTGACATGTACAGAAGACTGAGGATAACTAGGGGAAAGATATTGCATAAAGATTTGCATTTTATAAAAATAAAAATTAATAAAGAGCTTCATGAAAATCTGAGTCAGATTAAGGGACAGGGCTGCTGCAGTCAGAGGATTTTGTTATTGTGTCTGGGATTACTTCAAACACAAAATGATTCAACACACTCATGTTGTTGGTTTAATAAAACTCCTGCTTCCATCTGTGTGCCTCAGATTCACACAAAATATATAACATCTAATATTAGACATAATTTCTTCAAATTTAACATTTAGCTGCTGTACAAAATCTAACGATTTAAATGTGATCTATTGATTTGACATTAGGCCTTAAAGGTAAAACAAACATATTAAGTTGAACAGACTGCAACAAAAATGTGTTAGAACATGAAAATACTCAGGCTCTAGAGTACTTTGTGTAATAAAGCTGTGACCAAAGTCACCAACAGTTTCATTATATTGAGCTGAATTTTGCTCACCAGTATGGTAGTGCAGAACCAGGTCTTCCTGGTGGCTTCCTACAGTCATGGGCTGGAAAAACACGGTCACCTGCATGCTTTCACCTACATCAAGAGTTCCACAGGAGGGCGTCACTGAGAACGGGCTGGAACAAACAGTTGTTGTAGAAACAGACACAAGTGATAGGAGCTTAAAACATGAATAAATGGATGGCTGTTATCTGTAATATGGGACTTCACTGACAGAATAATGTACGAGTTACTCTGATGACATTGGTTCATTATTGAATTGCATTGCTAACATGGAAGTTTATTTGCTGGGTCACTGAGTTATTATCTTAAATCTAATAAAAAGGATCTTCAGTCACAACAGAAATCAGACCATCACCTTTGTGTTCGTAGCTCAAACATGGCCCTGCTGTTCCCAATGTTATACACATTGTGAGTTTTCTCTGTGGAGGCTTTCACGTGACAGACAGGTAACAAAACCTCATCCCGAAAGTCCAGAATAGCCCGTGGCCCGATGGCTCGAACTGGGACCACAAACCGCTCTCTTTGTGTCTCAAAATGCAGGTTGCTAATGTAGTCCTGAATGGAGAACAACAAGGAATGCTACAAACAACCCAACTGGTAAATAACTTACAAACTTCAAGAAGCCTGAAGCTAAACAGAAATTTGTGCTTCAGTCTACATGCATTCAATCTTTTACTATCAGTACACACACACACACGCGCGCACGCGCGCGTGTGTGTGTGTGTACTTGTTTGCTTTGTTTTAATTCTACCTCTGATCTAATGTCAAACCTTGTTTTCCTGTGGGGTGAATGAAACTGTAAAAGTGGCAGCCAGCCCTGATGCTACTTTGCCACTCCCGTTTTCTGGTCCCACCACATGGAACACCTTTGAATTCAGCTTCTCCAGCATGACAGACTGTGGCACCTAACAAAAATCCAAATGGATATAAACATAAATCCTAGCAGGTGCTTATTCATTCCTGTTTGTATTTCTCTCATCATGACTTTTCCAGTCATACAACCAAACACAACAAGCTGTCAACAGTATTTTCTTTAGAGTGATAATTGATGTTTTGTCAGAAGATATTTATTTACAAGACTCAGCGATCCTTTTCAGTAACGCACCGTGCCTTTGTTGAGAAGAATCAGAGGCAACGTGTAAGTCTGGAAGGGAGTGAAGTTCTGGAAGACCAGTTCTGATGGGAAGACCTGAAAACTCATCTGTAAATGATAAATGGATATTTATACAGCACCTTCATGGTTCTACAACCCCTGAAGGTGCTTTACAACTAACTAGTCATTCACTTATGCACACACACATTCGCACACTATGTGAAGCTAAAACACAGCAGGCAGGAGAGCAACAGGACTTATAACACGACCTGTTTAATGTTAAAAATCGCAAATTGTCATTTACTACGTTTGCATCGTAGAATAAATGTCATCTTTAATCAGAGCTAAGCTAACATCTCTACTTTTTTAATCCAAAAATACATCCTTGAAAACAAGGTTTGTAGAAAATCACTTCTTTAGATTTCCATTGAAAACAATCATCTTTTTATTTGAAAAAGACACCCTACGGTAAAGGTTTTTAGTTTCATGACCTACATACTCATCGATCATCGTTTCTTCTTCTTCTACCTGGACAATGTAATGTATTTAGTTAGTAGCACATGATCTGTACATATAACTCCTTATATTTGTCTGAAAATGCGTTTTGAAAATCTATAAATATGTTTGTTTCAGGACTAGAGGTCACTAGAGGTCACAATACCTAAGTGCAAACAAAACCTGCAGCTTTGACTGTGGGATAATCAACTGAATGAAGGCATCTCCCTGAGTTCTCAAGTGGGTGCCCTCCTTTCTCAACATTTCACTGATGAGCTCACAACATCTCCAAAGGGTTCAGCAGTGACTCCCATTGTCCCGGGTTCACCCCCAAGATGCCATCTACCCAGTTGAGGCCCAGCTATAGTATTTTCTCTTCAGCTAAGACCACTGGCTGCCCCTTTCAGCAGCTCTGGACAGGTCCTTCTTCGCCCGCCAATGACCCTGTCCCGCCAAGCTCGCGTAGCAGCCTTGATGTTGTGGAGGCTACAAATCCTCAACATGCCTTTCTGAAAGGCCGAAACTTTGTCTTCCAGCCACGTTGTTGTGCTCCAGCTGAAAGTTCAGTGTATCTCAGTTTCTTGCGCTCGTAAGCCTCCTGTATTAGTAAACTAGAATGCAGAACTATGAGTGCAAAGTAAAAGCACACACCTGTAATTATTAAATGTTTACTTTGATGTATTTATCTATAGCAGACTCCCATGAGTTGTTCTCTTCCACAGATGAAAGTCGGTACCTGAGTAAGCATAAAGTCATTTTTATAACGACCAACTTCAATTCCAAGCACCGTGTCATTTATGATGCTTTGCCCAGTATCCAGCACATAATCGTTTTTTATTATACTACCACAGCTTGCTCATCAGTGCCACTTTCACTGTGCCATCTGTAACCATGTCTTCTAGTTTTTCTCATTTCATGTTAGTTATAAAGATCTCTAAGGAATGTCAACTTTGGCTGCCATTTACCTTGGGATGTGTTTTGCTGCTTGCGCTGAAATGCTCAAGGATATGAGGTGGATGCACCTCCCTGATGTTTTCCAGGCGTTCTTCAGAGGACTGCAGCATCTCCTGAGTGAAAACTGATGGGGTCATCTGCAGCCACACAGAGAAAGTGACTGTTATTTAATATGCAATGAGTTTAAATCAGTAATAAGCCTGTGGTTGTTACTACTGAAGAAGGAAATGTCCCTGGCTGTAAGGAAACACTGTAGTCAGGTATTGATTTTTGTTCCCTATCAGAAGCCAAGGTAATATAAGGGAATGCAATCATTTGAAGAAGGTTCTTAGAAATTTCCAAAAGATGGGTCACAGGAAACCCAGTTGAAATTCTGCACAATACTTAAGTTATTTTCTGTTATACTTGATAATTAAATTCTAAAAACAATATTTTTTGAAAAAAGGCAAGATGTTCTCACTCTTTGTGGCTTGTCCTTCTTATCGGTACAAAGCAGGGAGGTCTGCCTCTGAACCTGAAAGGTGTTCATTCTGAAGGTGTTTAGTGATCAAAATTACCTGCATTAAAAAGCGCAAGAAAAAAAGGCATTTTATACTGTTATTAAAATTCAGAATGACCTGCTGTTGACAAATTAAAGCTTTCCAACAAATCCCTCCTAAATGACTGACACACTACAGGCATCATGCATTACAGTGTGGTGTAACAATGAAACCTCCTGATCAGAATAAACAGAAAAAACTGCAGCTCTTTGCTTCCATAAAAGATGTTGATAACACCTGTTAGCTCTCCGGATCTACACCTGTTCATGGTTCTGTTTTCACTCTGTACTTCAATCCTTTTAGCGGTTTTCCTCAGGCAAGAACTACAGATTCTTCTTCTTTTTTTCTTCCTGTGTCCTGTATGGCTGTAAAGCAAACAAAATGAATGCCTGAGTGCCAAAGACAAGCCTTACAGTTTTACTGTCATATAGGTGGAGCATTATTGACTCAGCTATAATCCGCTGCTTGATGTCTAAACTTTATTAGAAATGTATTTGGTTGTTTTAAATCCCAACGAACACGGAGACAGAAATAAGAAAGGGGGGGGGGGGGGGGTAAAGAATCTGCTTCTAGACCTGAAGAAAAAGAGATCCTAAGTATCTGTTCCAACAGCATGAGGTTTTATAACAGTAACAATTGTTGCTGAAAAGCACACAGTAATAATTGATAGTGCATTTAGTGCCAACCACAGCATTAGGTTATGCGTCAAAAATGCCCAAGTCCATACTTGTGAGAGCACCATGTGAACACCTGTGTGTGTACACGTGCTTGTACATGTACGGTTCCTCTATAGGAGTGTCCAATAGTGAGTGTGAGGGGCAACCGACCTGCCCCCAAAGACGGATAAGGTGGAGTTCCAAGCCCTAGAGATCCAAGGGTCTCCCCAAAGCAAAGGAACCCCAGGGAGACATGGTAAGGGAGACAGCCGCCATAGAAGCTTCCTCCATCTTCTGTGGGTCTTTGGGGACAGGTCTGTAGCCCTTCACACTCAGTATTGGACACTACACATACACAAGTGGAAGGATAGACTTGGGCATTTTCAACACATCACCTGTGTGGCTGTGGTTGGCACAAAATGCATAATGAATTATTACCGTGTGTTTCTCAGCAAAATTGTTACTTTTATATATAAAAATACTGCTATTAAATTATGACTCTTTGACTTCACAAATGGTGCCCTATAATAAAAATTCACCTCTTTACCTCCCGATCAGCTGATGACAGCTTCAACACATCCTAACGCTCTGCATTTTCTTATCAGTAATAGAAACTGTGTTGAACTGACGGAGGAAAGTAAATAAGACTACACGTTGCTGAAAAACTAAATTCCCATGAGTATATAGTGATGTGTCGGTCATGAACAAAACGGCCCTAAGAGCCGGCTCCTTGAAGTGACCGATTAGAGCCGGCTCCTTCTTGGAGCTGGAGTGAGTTACACACAGCACCCCCCATCCTACCCTGAGTCACTAACAAATGACAAAAATGTACACACACCAATGTGCACTCACACACATACACACACACACAGAGCGTGCCTCCAATTGCGTGGGTCAGAGTGTGAGGGGGTGAAGCGTACCTCTGGGCCGATGGTGCATGCAATATTCCTGGGACAATGACCGTGATGGGATCTGTAAATATTAGTGGGGACAAATCTGTAAAAGAGGAGGAAAGAAAAATAAACAGTGCTACAGAAGGGTAAGGACATGAGTGAAAACAGGACAGGCAGCAGGATTTGGACACATTGTTACTACAATGACATTTCCAAGGCAAAGTGTGGAATATGCAAATGATAAATCGTATCCAGCATGCTCTAATACTGTGGCTCAAAGCTGATAAGTATTTTACTTAGAGTTTGTTCTGTCAGTTAAAATGTGTTTTTGTGGATCTCTGCTTCATGTTCATTAAAATAAAGAAAAGAAGAAAGAAAGAAATCATTCTTTTAAATGTTGCCTCTCAAGATTAAAATAACATAAAAGGCGCTTCACAAAAACAAGAAATTTTAAATATAAAAAAGCTTTTTTAAACAATGATCTAAAAATGTTTCAATGACAAAAAATCTAAATTGTGATTAAAATTTTTAAGGAAAGGGAGGGAGAAAATGAATATGAAAGAGGGAAAGGTGGAGTAGGTAGAAAGAGCAGAATAAGGAGAGGGTGAAGGTCACACCAAAGCCAGCCTGAACAGGTGAGTTTTCAGCTGCTTTGTAAAGGAGACCCCTGAGTCCACTGATCTCAGGCTCAGGGGGAGAGAGTTCCAGAGTCTGGGGGCTACAGCAGCAAACGATCTGCCACCTTTGGTCTTTAGCCTGGTGCGCTGCACAACTAGTAGGTTATTTAAATAATAAACATTTTATATAATGTATGTGCAGTGTTGTGCCCGAATGCGTTCATGTAACGATCGTTCGTGAATTTGTTCGTTTTTTTCATTAACGTGAACTAAACTCGTTTGTATTTTGCCTGACGAACGTAAAAGTGAGTGCGTTCATCCTGGAGTGTGTGAACGGGTTTATGAACGCGTTCTTTCACCGTTCTAGCTCCAGATCTCCACGGAGCTTTTCCGAAGCTAGCCTAGCTAAAACCATAGATATGTAAATAAACACTTTGTATATATATGTTTATATTCTGTATCTATGGCTGAAACATCCTGTTAACCATAGAGTTTAAAAAAGTAGAACCCGCAATTGAGAGCCGAAAGAGCCAGTTCATTTTGTGAGTCAAGCCGGAGTTAACGTAAACATTAAAAACATATATAGGTAATTATTACTATTTGCTGTATTTTATATGGAAGCGTATTACCGTCAGTGCGGGGTAAAAAAAAAAACTCAGGACCACTATCTCGTAATCACGAGAAATGTTCTCGTTAAAACGTGATATAAATATCGTTTTAACGACAACGTTTCTCGTTATTACAATATATTTTCTTGTTAAAATTAGAAGCTTTCTTGTTAAAACCTGATTTATATCACGTGTTAACGAAAATTCTTTCCGAAACGTCTTCTATAACTTGTAATAATGACATGAATAATAACGGTAAAACGGCGACATCTCGCGGGATGTTTGAGTCTCGACAGGAAGAAACGGAGGGAGAAGAGATGGAGACTCCAATGGAACCACTTTTTGCCGTAACTTGTCTGAGGAATGTATTTCTGTATCTGCAGTGTGGTACCGTCTACTGGTAATATTAACCAAAGTAGGTGACACATTTTAGACGCTTAGCTTACCTGAAATTAGAATCGATTTAGCACAGTTCTATGTTACTGAATGCATCTGCAGTGTGGTACCGTCTACTGGTAATATTAACACCCCGTTTTAAATGACATTTACTTGTATTTTACTCATCTATGCCTAATGTGTTCATAACCTATGCTTGTTATAATGATTATTCATACGTTTATTCACTTTTTATTGTGTGGCACAACAGAGCAGTAACTTCAGAACATTATAAATTGCGAAAATCTAAAAAAAATATATGTTTTTATGGATAAATGTAACATTTTAGTCTTCAGCTTCTCATATTTAGAAAAGGTAACTCCTGTCCAGTGTGTAGAAATGACAAAGCTCTAGAAGGAACACACACAGTAAAACAATATATTTATTGTTTTGCTCTTGGAGAATATATAATGTATCAAATTGTGCTATAAAGTTCAGCAAATATGTGTTTAGTTAAAACTGTTTATTTTGTTTAATTTTATTTAGAAATCATTTCAATTTTATTGTGATTATGGATTGATCTATCAGCTATTGCAAGCATGGATGATAACAGCTTGGCCACCTACATTCCCATCTATGGTGACAGGATTGCCACACGGAGATTTTGCTCAGAGTACCAAAGAAAAGGTGAGAGAGATGTGCAGCGACAGACACTGCTTCAAAAACTCAGAAGAAAGATGGGAATTGACAACTATCAAGAGGAGTCGGACCAAGAAGAAACATATTCAACTCGTAAACACCCTAAAGCCTATTTAAGGAATAACAAGCTGGCTGTGAGAAAGACAAGAAAGGTTGAGTTAGGATGGATACATGAAGGAAAGCAACAATGCAAGAAAAATGGAGGAGGAACGAGGAGAGTGGATGTGCCAAAAGAAGCAAAAAAATCTGATATTTTAAGTATTGCAAAGGAGCTGTTTTTTCCAAATGGACAATCTAAAAAGAGAAAACTGGAAGATTTCACTTGTAATATTTTAGATTATCAAGAGGATGGCATTTTAGAAGAAGACATGACAGTAGGAGAACTTTATTCCCTGCTGAAAATGGGAATTTTAAGATGTTATCTTTGCGCAAAGGAACGGAAAGAACTGACAATCACAGAACTCATCAATGTGCCAGATGAAAGAGTGGAGAACGATGAACCAGAAGAAAAAAAAAACTTCTCAGAGTCATCTAACTCCTCTGAAGTTATGGTAGGACATTACACCGGTGAACCTCAGGCATGGCAACTTGCTGACACTCTGCCCTTTTCATCAGATGATGAAGGGGAATCTGTGAGTTTTAATCTACCATCAACTTCCCTGAACTTTGTGAGTCCTGTAAATCAGTCACTCTCAAACAACTCTGCACCATCTACATCTACTCCCACTGAGAATCCTGCATCTCCTGATATGGGCTCAGTGTTTGTTTTGTCCAGTCTGTCAAATGATGAAGGAAACTTTGCGATTCTTGGTCAACCAGCATCTGCCCATAACCTGGCAAATCCAAACAGTCAGCCTTTAACAATCAATGCACTGCCATCTACTTCCAGTCTAACAGAGCAACCTACACATACATTTATGCTACCTGCACCTAATGTCAGTTCTTCAGTAGCGAAGCACACAGTAACACTGAGCTGTCTGGATTTGAAGTTGTTAATGTCAGCATTAAGCTTCATAGGACAAAGCATATGGATGAACTAATCACACAGTTCAAAGATCCCAACTTGCTCACCTACCCTTTGAAATTTACTTTCATAGATGAGAAGGGAGCAGATGCTGATGGCATTTCCAGAAATGTCTATTCTGCTTTCTGGACAGAGTTCTTGGATTGTCTTGCTGAAGGGCAGGACATGAGAGTTCCATTACTTACACCGAAGTGGCAGGAGCAAGAATGGAAATCAGTTGGACGCATTCTTGTTAAGGGTTTTCAGGATCATGGCTATTATTGTGGCAGCAGTAGCTCAGGTGGTAGAGCGGGTTGCCTCTTGATCGGAGGGTCATGGGTTTGATTCTAGCTCCCGCCAGGGGTATCCTGCTGTTGTGTCCTTGGGCAAGACACTTCACCCAACTTGCCTCTGTTAGTGGTGGTCAGAGGGGCCGACGGCGCCAAATGGCAGCCTCACCTCTGTCAGACCTCCCCAGGGCGGCTGTGGCTACAAGTAGCTTACCATCACTAGCAGTGTGTGAATGTGAGAGTGTGTGAAAGTGTCTTTGGGTGTCTAGAAAAGCGCTATATAAGTTCAATGAATTATTTTTTTTTTCCTTGCCGTCCTGCTCCAGCTTTCACAGTGGCATTGGTTTTTGGTGAACACTCAGTGTCACCTGACTTACTGTTTGAGTCACTCCTCTTTTACATCAGTCCAGAAGAAAGGGATCTTGTGAACAAGGCTTTACTGGATGATCCTCTTGGTGATGAGCGTGATAAACTGATTGACCTATTAGACTGTATGGGTACTAAATCATTTCCAACAAGAGAAAACTTGAAAGCTGTATTTTTAAATATTGCACACAAGCTTATCATTCAACAGCCAAGGTATGCTCTTGATAAAATGTCTTTCTCACAGCCAGCTTGTTATTCCTTAAATAGGCTTTAGGGTGTTTACGAGTTGAATATGATTCTTCTTGGTCCGACTCCTCTTGATAGTTGTCAATTCCCATCTTTCTTCTGAGTTTTTGAAGCAGTGTCTGTCGCTGCACATCTCTCTCACCTTTTCTTTGGTACTCTGAGCAAAATCTCCGTGTGGCAATCCTGTCACCATAGATGGGAATGTAGGTGGCCAAGCTGTTATCATCCATGCTTGCAATAGCTGATACATCAATCTATAATCACAATAAAATTGAAATTATTTCTAAATAAAATTAAACAAAATAAACAGTTTTAACTAAACACATATTTGCTGAACTTTATAGCGCAATTTGATACATTATATATTCTCCAAGAGCAAAACAATAAATATATTGTTTTACTGTGTGTGTTCCTTCTAGAGCTTTGTCATTTCTACACACTGGACAGGAGTTACCTTTTCTAAATATGAGAAGCTGAAGACTAAAATGTTACATTTATCCATAAAAACATTTTTTTTTTAGATTTTCGCAATTTATAATGTTCTGAAGTTACTGCTCTGTTGTGCCACAAAATAAAAAGTGAATAAACGTATGAATAATCATTATAACAAGCATAGGTTATGAACACATTAGGCATAGATGAGTAAAATACAAGTAAATGTCATTTAAAACGGGGTGTTAATATTACCAGTAGACGGTACCACACTGCAGATACATTCAGTAACAGAACTGTGTTAAATCGATTCTAATTTCAGGTAAGCTAAGCGTCTAAAATGTGTCACCTACTTTGTCTCTCCTCATTGCAGAAATGCTTTCCTCAGACAAGTTACGCTGACTTAAAAAGGCAAAAAGTGGTTCTATTGGAGTCTCCATCTCTTCTCCCTCCATTTCTTCTTGTCGAGACTCAAACATCCCGCGAGATGTCGCCATTTTACCGTTATTATTCATGTCATTATTACAAGTTATAGAAGACATTATTTCGAGAAAAAAAATCTCGTTAAAACGTGATATAAATCACGTTTTAACGAGAATTTCTAATTTCTAGAAAAGTTTCTAATTTTAACAAGAAAGTATCTTGTAATAACGAGAAACGTTGTCGTTAAAACGATATTTATATCACGTTTTAACGAGCACACTTCTCGTGATTACGAGATAATGGTCCTGAGTTTTTTTTACCCCGCACTGACGGTAATACGCTTCCGTAATTTTACATCACAAACTTTCTACAATAAAGAGGAGAAAATTACAATATTAAAGTTACAGCTTCAGTTACAATGTTTAATTTGTTATAAATGCCTTTTAGTTTTTAAATAATATAAGATAATATTTTAAAATAGCTAATTGTTGTAACAAAGTTCGTTATTTAACAATTTTACTAAACAAAACCAAAAAAACAAAGTCTTACCACGTCGAATTATCTGAAAAACGAAAGTTATGCGTCACGAAAACCATATTGCCATTAAGTCCTTCTAGGCTGTTGCCGTGGTAACGAGTCAACGTGCTCTTTAGTAATAAGCAGTTCTCTGATTGGCTGGCAGCTGCCTTCTTCTTAAAGCGGTAGCTGTCTTTTCTGGTGTTGATCATAAAATGAAGGAAAACTATATTGAGAATTATAAAAATCCAGAGTCAAAGTACCTCATTATACCAATCCAGATTATCTGAATTCTGTCATTTTTGGGAATTCAGTTCTCCCAAATCGTGACAGCAATTTCTCTTTGATTTGTGCTAAAGGGTCACCTCTGCTATTTCCAGAATAAAGATTTCATAATTTTACTGTAGATTTTTGGAGAAATACAGAGTCAAAGTACCTCAATATTGTTGTTAATTATTTACCTCATTATTATCATTTTGATCAGTTTGTGAGACAGAAGAGTAGTGTGTCTAACTAGGTGGTCAGCAACACAGGAGAACCAGAGGGGGCACTCACCATTCTCTTATATTCTGTACACATCAGACTTCAAATCTATGAAAGCCCATTCCTGCCACTCAGATTAAAAAAAATAATTATCTCATAATTATTATTTAGCTATATCATAATAATAAGATGCTATCAATAATAATGAGATACTATCTCATTATTATGACTTAGCTATACTAAGTCATAATAATGAGATAGTATCTCATAAGAGACCTGTGATGTGCAGAAATACTCAGACGACTCTGCAGCCTGGAGTATCAGCGATGGTCAAGAAACGGTGAACCACTTTGTGGCATGGTTTGGGTGGGGACAATCACCTAATCTTGAATGTGGACAAAACAAAGAAAAGTATTGATTTACGAAGAGACCAGAATAGGTCTAGCTCCATTTGGTCCATGGGAGGAAAGTGCAGGCGGGTCAAAAATTTGAATACCTCTGTGTCCGCCTGGACAACAGACAAGGCTGGAGGCTCAACAGTGAAGCCATCTACAAGAAGGGACATAGTAGACTGGGTTCTACTTCGTGTGGAAGCTCAGGTACTTCAAGGTTTGCAGCAAGATGCTGCATATCTTTTTTCCATATTTGTTGTGGAGAGTATAATCTCTTGGACCATCACTTGTTGGGGTAGCATCAGTCAGGGATCTAAAAAGGCTCAACTGTCTGATTTAAAAAAAAGTCTTGTTCTGTTCTCGGGACTAGAGATGATTGTGCAAATATGTATCCTTCATAAAGTCAAAAAGATACATGCACAACACTGAGCATCTTGTTCATGACATTGTCATGTAACAAGGATCTTCAGTCGAAGGCTTTTTCTAACCTGCTGTAATACAGACCACTGCAGGAAATTTTTCTGCCCAAAGCCGTCATCATATTTAAGCACTCTTTGAAGAATATGAACTAATATAAATTCATTGTTGTAACTATTGTTTTTATTATTGCCTTGAATGATGAGGTACAACACTTAATTTCCCTCTGGAATTATTAAAGTACGGTTTTTATTTCAATTATGGCAAATCAGACTATGTTTTGTTCCTGTATTCAGGATTATTTTTTCGTCCCAAATATGGAAAGAAGTGGTGAAAAAATAAAATAAATCTCACTTCAAGATTTTTGCGAAGTTTGGCAGTCCTGAATCTTGTTATGTATCTGAATGTTATAAATTTTTCATTTGAAATGTATTTTATTTTGTGTGATTGCACATGTGTGTGTGTGTGTGTGTGTGTGTGTGTGTGTGTGTGTGTGTGTGTGTGTGTGTGTGTGTGTGTGTGTGTGTGTGTGTGTGTACTTGTTTGCTTTGTTTTAATTCTACCTCTGATCTAATGTCAAACCTTGTTTTCCTGTGGGGTGAATAAAACTGTAAAAGTGGCAGCCAGCCCTGATGCTACTTTGCCACTCCCGTTTTCTGGTCCCGCCATGGAACACCTTTGAATTCAGCTTCTCCAGCATGACAGACTGTGGCACCTAACAAAAATCCAAATGGATATAAACATAAATCCTAGCAGGTGCTTATTCATTCCTGTTTGTATTTCTCTCATCATGACTTTTCCAGTCATACAACCAAATACAACAACACACAAGCTGTCAACAGTATTTTCTTTAGAGTGATAATTGATGTTTTGTCAGAAGATATTTATTTATCAGAACCAGAATCAGAAAAGGTTTATTGCCATTGTTAGTGAACAAACGATTCACAAACTAGGAACTTGCTTCGGTACTAACGTGCTACATATAACATGAATAATATAATTAAAAAATAGAATAAAGTAGAATAAAGTAGAATAAAATATAATAAACTAGCATAAAACTTTGCTATAAAAATGGCAGGTAAAGGTAATATGGCCGATAACATGACGTTATGTCAAGTACCGAAGACGAGCATGGTTGTGTGTTTATAAGCTGTTCACAAGTCTAACGGCAGATGGAAAGAAGCTGTTCTTATGGCGAGAGGTTCTGGTCCGGATGGACCGTAACCTCCTGCCCGAGGGAAGCGGCTCAAAAAGTCTGTGACCCGGGTGAGAAGGGTCAGCTGCTATCCGACCTGCACGCCCACGAGTTCTGGAGACGTACAGGTCCAGGAGAGATGGAAGGCTGCAGCCAATCACCTTCTCAGCGGAGCGCACAATGCGCTGCAGTCTGTGTTTGTCCCTCACTGTGGCTCCAGCGTACCACACAGCGATGGAGGAAGTGAGGATGGCCGTGTAAAACTGCACCATCATCTGGGCCGGCAGCTTGGCCTTTTTCAACTGCCGCAGAAAGTACATCCTCTGCTGGGCCTTTTTGATCAGGGAGCTGATGGATGGCTCCCACCTAAGGTCATGCGTGATGGTGGTTCCGAGGAAGCGGAGTCCACAGTGGTGACGGGGGTGTCCGTCAGGACGAGGGGGAGAGATGGGGCTGTTACTTTCCTGAAGTCCACAATCATCTCCACTGTCTTCTGCCTTCATGGTTCTGCAACCCCTGAAGGTGCTTTACAACTAACTAGTCATTCACTTATGCACACACACATTTGCACACTATGTGAAGCTAAAACACAGCAGGCAGGAGAGTAACAGGACTTATAACACGACCTGTTTAATGTTAAAAATTGCAAATTGTCATTTACTACGTTTGCATCGTAGAATAAATGTCATCTTTAATCAGAGCTAAGCTAACAGTCTCTACTTTTTCGATCCAAAAATACATCCTTGAAAACAAGGTTTGTAGAAAATCACTTTTTTAGATTTCCATTGAAAACATTCATCTTTTTATTTGAAAAAGACACTGGTAAAGGGTTTTAGTTTCATGACCAACATACTCATCGATCATCGTTTCTTCTTCTTCTACCTGGACAATATAATGTATTTAGTTAGTAGCACATGATCTGTACATTTAACTCCTTATATTTGTCTGAAAATGCGTTTTGAAAATCTCATTGAATGTTATCAATTTTTCATTTGAAATGTATTTTATTTTGTGTGATTGCGTCAAGTTTTTGAGGCACAACAACTTCCGGGTTATGTAGAGCGTTTCCCTAGACGCCATGTTGCTGAATGAAATTAGCTTCAAAACAATTGAGAAACGGCTAGCAATATCATTTGTTTTTATTTAATGGAATAATACGTGTTTAGAGTTGTGGCTTCTTGTAGATATGACTTAAAATTAATTAAACTAGATCTGAAATCCCATACCTTGTAAGTAACTGTACTCAACTGACTAATTTTGTTTTTTTTTCTTGGTTGCCCGATAGCAGTGACAAGCTAACCGCTAGCTCGGGCTAGCACGCTTTCCGTATTTAGGGTGTAATAAGTTCTGCATTGAGGTGTTGCATTACTATAAATGTCACACAGTTGTACTTTTTATTATATAAATTTTTACTTAACTAATTGTGACCAAGCTGGTGCATTTAGTTCTTGTTCAGACTGTGTTATATTGATATAATGGTGACGCCCCGATGTTGACGTTAAGTCTGTATAAAAATAAAATTTTACTACGCAGCCGTGAGTTTATTAGTTGTTTTTTGGCATTACAATGTCCAATTTATATAATAAATAGTGCTACAGTGTAACTAAAACAGCGGAATTATCAACCTATTGATTGTAGACCATTGATTGATGGCCAAACTTCGGGTAGAAAGTATAAATCATAAATGGCCTTTTTTTAATTTAGTTTTTGCAAAAATGAAAGTCCCCTTGTAAGAAACAAAACACCTTTAGAACTCAAAAGACGCAATTTGCTTTATTTATTATTTTTCCGTCTCTTGGAATACGGAGTTCCTCATGTTTCATATTCATGTAATGTCTTTATATACTTATGGTTATTAGAAGGTAATAAACTTATATTTTCATTGCACATATCAAATCATTCACTCAAAACTGCATACATATCTTAAGACGATTTATAACAGTTACTTCAATTATTTAACCTAAAATAAAACACTTCTGCTAGATATGTTCTGGGGCCCAAGAAAAAGAAAGAATAACAGACCACATTTGTGAATATTTACATGTTTTTATATTTTAACCTAATCAATAGTCGGGCCTAATTTTTATCCTCAACATGGTAAAAATGCATTGTTTTAAATTGTGCAAGTTTTCCTCTGTATTTCTTGATATTATGGTTCTTGGCAAAAGTTGACACATAAATGTTGGTGTAAGGGTTATTGAGGTTTATGTTTTTTGTTTGAGAGTTATAAGCTGCATTTAGATTGTGGGTAGGCTATAAAGTAAGCCTGAAAGGGTAGACATGCAGTGTCTATCATAATAATCATAATCATAATAGATGGAGTATGAGTGATAAGAACAAAGATTTTTGGCACAGATGAAAAAGCTTTATTTATTAAAGGCAGTATTGAAGAAGCAGCTTGTAATTCAATGTTCTATGAACTGCCCATTTATACATCCTATACTAATATATTTTTTTAATTGCATCTTTGTGCTGTGCCTATTTCACAGATAATCCTTCTTTGACGTAGCTCCAGTGTCACGCAATGCACCATGGGAGTGGATCACAGAATATGCAACGACAGCTCCAAAAAGCTAAGTCTGTCAGTGGGTCAGAAGCAGAGGAACATCAGCCAGCAATGGCTGCCACACAGCAGCAAGCAACAGTTACCCATCCTCAATCTCCTGTAACCACTTTTTCCTCTGCTGCCAGCCCTTCAGCCCCCCAGTCACCCAATTATCAGATAATCATGAGTCGAAGTCCGGTCACGGGCCAAAATGTGAACATCACTTTACAAAATGTGGGACAGATGGTGACTGCTAATCAGCAGATCACTCTAACTCCACTTCCTATTCAGAACCCTGCATCCCCTGGCTTCCAACACACTACACCTCAGTGGCGGTTTGAGCATGCTTCACCTTCCTACATTCAGGTCACCTCACCTGTCCCCCAGCCTATTCAACCCCAGAGTCCCACCCAGCAAAGCCCAGTCTCTCTGCAAAGTGTTGCAAGGCCAGGGGCTCCTCCAACAGCATTGGGAGTGTGTGGACAAAGCCCGACACGATTTGTTGAAGCTGGAATGTTAGTACGACAAATCAGTTTAAGCGGCCAGTCCGGAGGAGGCCACTTTGTTTATCAGGAGGGAACTGGAATAACTCAGATTGCACCAGCAACTCCTGGCCAGGTACAATTAACTTCTCCAGGAACAGCAGGATGTGTGAGGGAACGTAGGCTCTCACAGCCTCATTCTCAAACTGGAGGTACCATTCACCACCTTGGACCTCAAAGTCCAGCTGCCACCAGTACGAATCTTTCTACGTTGGGCAGTCCTGGTCACATCACCACTTCCAATCTACCTCCACAGATCAGCAGTATCATTCAAGGACAGTTGGCACGCCCTATGATATTTGAGAAACCTGCACAAGGTGTGGTTACAGGAGTAGGACCCACAGCTACAGCAACATTCACCATACCCTCCTCCATTCCACCTTCTAGCCCGTCAATTACTAGTCCGCCTCAAGGGATCCCCAACAATCCTCTTGCTCCTGCCAGCATGAATGCAGTCACCATGAAGAAGCAAGCTGCCAAGAAGTTGGAGGAAATAGCTCCTTCTACTCCAGAAATCGCACAGCTGAGAAAGCAGTGCTTAGAACACCATACCAAGAAGATGGAAAGCCTTAAGGAAGTGTTCAAAGAATACCTGATTGAACTTTTCTTTCTTCAACACCTTCAAGGGAACATGATGGACTATTTGGCATTCAAGAAAAAGCATTGTGTTCCCTTGTATACTTACTTACGACAAAATGACTTGGACCTTGAAGATGACGATGATGAGGAAGAGCAGTCGGAGGTCATTAATGACGAGGTATCACTGTGTCTGATATAGCTTTAGGTTGGCCAGATGTTTGACAGCTGGATAGCTTTGCTGTTACAAACTTGGCCTCTTACAAACTGTTGTGTTTTTAAGGTAAAGGTTGTCACGGGAAAGGATGGCCAAGCAGTCACACCAGTTGCCATAGCAACACAGCTTCCTCCCAATGTTTCTGCAGCCTTCTCTGCTCCGCAGCAGTTTCAGGTGATAGAGGAGATATTTATTTTTAGAAAAATTCTATCTTGTTTTTTAAGGAATCTTTGTAGAAAGTCCATTACAACAGAACCCCATTAAACTAATTCCTTAAGAGGTTTTTTGCAGGGGGCTGGTTCCGGCACCTTAACAAACCCTGGAGACATGGATGCCTTTAAGAGGCAACAGGCTATGGTGCAGACAGGTAGGGCAAGGATCTTGAGTCTTGTCCTTCTTATGTTGCTTTGTTCCTCCCTCCCCTGTTTGCTTAGTTTGGTTTTTATGTTTGTTTGGTTGGTTTTCTTTTTTTTTCCCCTCCTTCTAATTGCTTCTGCTTTTAGATATTTGGCAGCCTCTACTAGTGCTCTGTGTTGAAGTCTAAAACCAAGGAAGGAGAGGTGACCTGTAAGGTCTTCAGAAGGTCATTGCTCTGTGCCGAGTGCCTTTTTTGCGTTATGAGGGTATTGTGTGTTTTAAATCCCAGATCAGGCTAAGAGGCCCCGGATTGACGTTGGTCGCCATGGGCTGATTTTCCAGCATCCTGGTGTAGCTCCTTTAGGATCACCTGGCGTTCCACTTCAGCAGCTAATGCCGACTGCGCAAGGTAGGAGTGCCACCACCAGGCCGCTCTGTGTTCTGTGCGATGCTGCTGGACCTATGCCCTAAGGAGATCCTTTGGTTAGAGTGAATCACAACATTTATCTTCTACAAAACAAACTCCAAGCAGCATCAGCAAAATGATCTTCATCCATTTGCTGGATTTCCCAGCAGTCCACAAGAAGTTCAGACTTAGCTGTTCCAGCAGCAGCAGCTGTCTCTGTCAAGATAATTGGTGAAGAAGATAATTCCGTGTCTGAAGACGATTAGTGGGAAGATGCCATGTCTCGTTTTTATTTCCTCTTGGTCACCTGTTGTTGTTCATCACTTGTTTTTAGTTTGTTCCAGTTAGTCTTCTTTGTTTGGACTGACCCTCCTGTCCTGATGGATTTCCATCTAATTAGAGGTGGATCTCATAAAGTGGGAATCCTCTGGGAATGTATCCACTTTCCAGTCGGCATTGCTTCTTATCCCATTGAATGAATCCACCAGACATGCTTACCTTTGATTTCTCATTGTCATTCTGTTTGAATCCTTTTGTCTTCCATTGTTTGTTTTTGTAGCGTTAAAACAGAGTCATCCCGTCATCACCAAGCCCGCCTTGAAGAATCTTTTTATCTTGTGGTCACGTTTAGTTGTTTTTCTTCCATGTTATGTCATGATGTTTTGTTCTGACTTGGCTTCTTTCCTTCAACCTAAGTAGGAGGGAGGTCATTTGGAGGAGTTTTGTTCACGGCACGGATTTTTGCGATTTTGGTGATGTAGGTGTGTGAGGGCCAGGTGTTGATGGCGTCTAGGCAAGGTGATGTGACGTGCAGGGAGGTAAGGCAGGTGCTGCTTTAGTGTGCACAGCTCTGCTCAGGCCTGCTGTCTGCAAAACCCCATGTGTGTCCTTTTGCTCATCTCTGTGCTTTGTCGCTATATGAGGCATCCAGATGCCTTGGTTGCCACAATGATGACATTGCTTCATGCATGTCGAACATGTGTTGTTTTTGTGAGTGTCTGCTTTGTATTATTTCCCCTTTTCTTCCCTGTCTTTTTTCTTTTTTCCTAACTTTTCTTTTTTCATTTTTATTTGTAACATTTCAAGTTATACTCCTAATACTTCTTACTGCATGTACAGTTTTTGATGTTTTTAACCACATTCTCTCTGCATTTGAAATGCAATGTTTTGGTTTTGCATTGATCAAAGTAGTGTTTCATTTGAGAGACATGTAGATTCTCATATCGATTTCATTTCTTCTGTAACCATTTTGCTGTATGAGTTTCATTGGTTTTGCTCGGATCATCAAAGTAGTACTCTACTGTTAATTAATGCATCTAGTTCATTAAGAGGAGGTTACAGGAGCTCAAAAACTTTTAAGTGCACACATTTATTTAATATCCAAAAGTCCATTTTTTATTATCCACCAACCAGGTTTAAAATGGATGCTTTCTACAAAGGGTCTCTCAAATTATTAAAGGAAAAAAAAGTATATGAAACACTCCAATTAAGGTGCAAAGATTTATCATTTATTTTTAAAATGGATTTCTCTGTGTACTACTTTCTTCTATACTCTGGTTGCCATGTATACAGGTGGTATGCCACCCACTCCTCAGGCGGTCCAGATAGCAGGACAGAAGCAGAACCAGCAGCAGTACGACCCATCCAAAGGCCCTCCTGTACAGAATGCTGCCAGTCTGCACACACCCCCTCCTCAGCTGCCCAGCAGGTTGCCTCAGGGAGCTCTCTCTATGGCGGGCCTACCTATGGCACTCTCTCAGCAGGGTCAGTTAGTGGAGAACTCCGCTCAGCCTGGTGGGCAACTCCAGACACCAGTACAGGCAGGAGGGGCTGTTCTGGCTACGGTGAACCCCCACACACAGCTCCAGAATCAGCTCCACCAGCAGGTGCAGCCGGGGCTTCATATCCAGCTACAATCACAGCAGCAACAGTCCCAGACCATCCTACATGCAGGACAAGCGGTCAGTTTGTGTGAAACCATTCAGAGAGTTTTAATGTAAGACGAGTTCCATAATGACATCGTGGGTCTGTTAAAAGTCTGTGTTTATTGTATTATTTACTTACACTGGTTAGAGATTAGTTACTGTCACATTAATGTATTCAGTCTGCGTTATACTGTAAATCTATCTCTTGTCAATAGACGGTGACACTTGCCCGTCCCGGTACCGATCCAAACCAGCCGGTCCAGAGAATTGTGACCAACTCTGTGACATTAGCATCGGTGTCTCCTGCTTCTCTGTCCACGCCTAACTCCAATCCAGCATCCCTCACGGCTAATTCTCTACGTCCTCTGGCCCCCAACACCAACCCAAGCACCCAGTCCAAACTAACTGGAACCAATGGGTTATCTGCTGTCAAAACAAGTGGCTTTGGTCAAAATCCCACTGTGCCATCCTCACAAGAAGGTTCTCAAGATAAACAAGTGGAACAGGCCAAACTGGTGAGTTTAAGCACACAGAATTAAATGCCGGCTTTAGAGAATTGCCTAATTCAGGGATTCCCGAAGTGTGGTGGGTACGCGAGGTGAAAAGTGTAACGGCTGCGGAGCTCAGAGAAGTCTGTCAAAAGTCACCATTAGCATAGCCAGAAACTTATTTGTGGTTGGGCCTAAGAAAATGTAATTGAAAACAAGTATATTTTGCTTGTTTGTGTGTGTGTGTGCGTGCGTGCGTGCGTGTCCTAGCTCAGGGGTTGGCAATCCGCGGCTCTGGAGCCGCATGCGGCTCTTCCATCCATCTGATGCGGCTCTCTGTGCTTGTAAAATAATGACTGGATATTTAAATAAAATGCTTTATATTTTACTGCATAAATTTTACATCTGTATGCTAATTCTTTTGTAAAGATTGTCTGCGTAAACCTGAACACGTCCAACCCGGTCTACTGTGAGACCGGGTTGACGCGTCACGCTTGTGCGTAATCATATAGGCGCATTCTGAGCTGAAGAGGATGTGAGATTCTGGGATTCTCCTCAGTCGCCACATTGGAGACAGGAACAAGCACTGTTCAGCTAAAGTTTCATCATCAGGGAACATTTTCTAAGTGACAAGTCTCTCTGAGAGACCGGGTTTGGAAAACTCTTGCTTCAGTGGGAGGAATCTGCCTGCATGCGCTCTGGTTCTGCGACGCGCTCCAAGCCCCTCTCCACATCTTCAGCTCGCTGTGCACCTTACGTACACGCTGACAGTGAGCTGCGCTGAGCGGTGTCCAGCTCAGATGTTCAGAAGGAAATCTTTTCTTGAGTGATTTAGCTACATCTGCGATGTGCATAACGAACAAAATGTCAGTTCGTCTGCGTGCGTCGGGGTAATTCTTTCTATTCTTTCTCTGTCAAAATAAACGGCCAAATACGGGAGCTGTCCGGTCAACACAAGCCCTGCTTTTAACTGTTCTGTTTTCTTGTGAAAATTGTTGCAAATTAAACTTGATTACCATTAGAGCCAGGCGCACTGCACCGTTATCTCCGTCACTGTAAATGAGGGAAAAACAAAATGATCGGATCGTTTTCTGACCTTCCCCACCTACAAAGCTTAATTACAACAATCAAACGTGACAGAGCCTGGATTTGTATTCTGAACAGTCTAAACATGTTTTAAAAAGAAACGTATGACAAAAGTGGCACCTGCTCAGTAAAACCACCAACAGGGTGAAAAATATCAAAATATTGTAGGCAGAGACGGGCTACAACTTCTGGATCCATTTTATAGAAATTGTTTTGTTGATTATCTTGTTATGAAAGATAACTTTGACGTACACGAGCGACCGGTACTGGCTGCTGTCACCTGTTGTGAGCAGCGCTCTGCTGTCTGAGGGTAGGCCCCGCCCACAACGCCGCGGCTGCTGTGGTGTTTTCTTTACTGTGGGAAACGGGTAATAATGGCTCTTTGATGGGAACAGGTTGCTGACCCCTGGTTTAGCGTGACGTCTGATATATATATTTATATATATATATCTGGCTATATATATATATATATATATATATATATATATATATATATATATATATATATGTATGTACCCATGCCCTGATGTGGGGCTGGGGGGTGCGTCGACATGGTCGGGACATAGAAGGGGTGCACGGCTAAATAAGTTTGGGAACCGCTGGCCTAATTTAATCTGTTAGTGATTGATATTCTTACAATATTTTTTATCATTTTAGACAACAAAAATTTCTAGTCTAATATCTCCACATTTTTTTAAATGCTCATTGTATTTAAAGGAGCATTAGGTAATAATTCTTCAGTGAAAGAATCCCAAAACAGTCTAATGTCTAAACCCTGTAGGAAGGCAGGTTACATTGAAACGGATTTCCTTCTAGAAGCTAACTTTAAGCTAACAATGCTACTGATCCATAACTGGCAACAGCCATGAAACTCACCCAACAGTAGTGAGAGAGTCACCATATGTTTATAAAAATGGGCTGCAGTAACCAGATTTGACCACAGGATGTCATTCTTACTTCATTCTTACATAATAAACCTTTAATAATTTTTAAGTAAATCATATTTAATAATTACAGAAGGTCTTGAGTAAAATGAGAGCATATCAGTAGATGGGTTTTCTTTTGGTTGAATTTGATAGACTAAAGAGAATTAATTCTTTATTTGCACCTGATCAATTTAACCCTTAAGAGTCAGTTGAGGTGATTTGGGCATCTGGTCAGGATGCCTCCTGGACACCTCCCTGGGGAGGTGTTTCGGACATGTCCTGCCGGCAGGAGGCCCCCGGGTTGACCCAGGACACGTTTGAGAGGTTACATCTCCAATCTGGTCTGGGAATGCCTTGGGGTCCTGCCGGAGGAGCTGGTGGAGGTGGCTGGGGAGAGGACGGTCTGGAGCTCCCTAGTTGGGATGCTGCCCCCATGACCCGGACCCGGATGAGCGGAGGAAGACAATGATGAGTCCAAGCCCACTTGAAATAAAAACTGGAATAATTGCATCATAATTTAGAAAAAATAAAATAAAGCAGTTATGTCATGTATGTATGTGATGTCACTTGGAGTCGTCAAACTTGAACAAATGACTCAAGGAGAAATTTTGCAGATGCTTGAAAAGTACATTTGTTAATTATTAATTTTTACTAGACACCAGCATTCCTGGTGGCCTAACCCAAAAGAAAGTCTGTGAAAATTGTTTTTTCAGGAAACTGCAGTCTATAAAATCCCCATCCAGCCCTTAAAAGTTTTGGTGTAAAACTGGTTAGACTGGGAGGAATGGGGCTGAAATTCAGGGACAAACTAAGTTTACAACTGGTTTTAGAACTATCTGCCGACACAAATTTAGGCAGAAGTTGGCTTCTGGTGCACTGACCTGAAGGTTTTTGGGTCATTCTTACTTCTATCATGAAATTATTATGATGAAGCTGTAAACTTGTTGGAAAGTTTAGCTCACGCTGCATTTTGTTTAGTCTTTTAATTAAAGTGAAAACATTTAATTAATACTTCTCATGTTCCATGCTGTGAGGTCATTCTTAACAGACGTGTGAATATTCACTAGTCTCCCAATTCAATTTGATTACCAAAATTGGGTCAACTATTCGATTCAATTCGATATTCTGATGCATCTTGATTATTTCATATGGATTTGTTTTCTTCAATAAACAGAAGATGTCAGATATTTTGTTTTTTAAAACAAATATGTGTTTGACACCACACGCCATCCCCCAGAAGCCCTTCCATTACAGCAGTCCTTAGGACAATGTAAAAGAACCAAACATTATAAACACTTAAGACCCTTTAAGAAATAAAAATAAATCTGCTTCCTCATTCAGTAGTCACGTCTCAGGCTGTGAGAGCTCTGCAGATGCTAACAACTGAAAACCTATAGGACATGTCCAATTCTTGCCTTTAATTTAGGTTACAAAATTCATTATGGGTCCATATATTAGCCTTTGAATGTCTTTGAGCAGCTTTAGAGGCAAACATTTATGCTGCAGTTCAAGGATGTAAGAAATGAATAACTGGGAATGAAATGTTTCAGTTAGTTTGGTATTTGAACCAATGGTCTCATTTCAGAAACGTTGGAGAATTAATCAAGTTCTGTTTAATGCAGAAAGTACTAAAACTAGGGATGTGCATTAGTGAAATTCTGGCGATACGATACGTATCACGATACGGGGAGACAATACGATATATTCAGCCAGATGATATTAGCAATTATTTTAGACTGAAATTATTGTAGGACAATTCAATAAACAGTCCAAACTAATACATAACATGTTTAACATGAGGTATCTTAACCATAATAGAGGGATTTACATTTCAATGGTGAAAACAAAACCCATTACACACTGCTGCCAACTAGTGGTCAGCATTTGAATTGCACGAAAAGAAAATACACAAATGTTTGCATGGGAATTATTCCAAAAATTCGATACACAGATTTTGAATATCGATATATCATAAAAAAAATTCTTACATCCCTAACTAAAATATTTTTATAAATCCTAAACTTCCAATAATATTTGAGATGTTTGTTTTATTCTTGCTGATAATAATAACACCAGCAGGAGGCTGTGGGCTGGATTAGGATTAAATGACAGCCTACCCAGCTGATGCAGCTTCTTCACCAACCGGCTAACTACCAACCTTTCCACTATCCTGCCCTGTGGGACTTTTATTATCTCATCATGTCCATGGTGTCTCTGGAGGAGCAGATGGGAAAGAAAATCTCCGGTAACTTAAAATGAGCCAAAGCTTCCTCCCAGTTTTTCTTTAAGTTGAATTTAACATCAATTTATTATCATGGAACAAAAGAATAAAGTGTCCTTTGTCCTAAAATGTTAACTTCTCTGTGTCCCTAAATAAAATAAATAGATGATTAGATGCTGCAGCCGCCGTCATTCACCCCCAACTCCGGATCTCCAGACATCACAACTCAGTCTGACTGAACCTGAGTTTTTTAATCGTTTAGAGGAGAAATAATAATACGTGTTTAGAGGTGCGTCCTCCGCTCCTCTCTCTTTTGCGAGCAGACTCTGTGCATCTCTCTGTCGCTTGCTTTTCAAGCGCGCTGCGAAACCCAACCCGCTGCCTTAACATAATTCACAAGCCCAAACCCGACTGAACCCGTAGGGCTTACTCGGTTTGGGTTCAGCGCTCAGCCCGGCAACAAGACGGACCAATAATTTCTACTTAAAAATAAATGTGGAGGACATGAATGACGCAGGCGCCGTGATAAAAAAAAACTGCATTCCACTCTAATGATTTCTGCGTGTTTTTTCCACGATTCAGAATCGTTTATGTCTGCATTTCGATGCATTTTCCTCAGCTATAATTCTTACGTCGTGATATGTGCTGTCTGTGTTTTAGGAAAGTCAGGTGCATCAGCGTATTTCTGAGCTCAGGAAGGAGGGCCAGTGGTCCGCTAGCAGACTCCCAAAGCTTGTGGAAGTTTCTCGTCCAAAGTCTCAATGGGACTACCTCCTGGAGGAGATGCAGTGGATGGCTGCAGACTTTGCTCAGGAGAGAAGGTGGAAGGAGGCTGTTGCTAAAAAGGTTTGACATAAAAATTCACTTGACAGAAATGTGGCATCAGCACAGTAGGAGTAGCTACTTAATGTGCCGTGTTTTTAAAAATGCCTTGTGGCTCGCGGTTGCAGCTGGTCCGCACATGTGCACGGTACCATCAGGAGCAGAAGCAAAGTGAAGAAAGGTCACAGAAAGAACAGGAAACTCATCTTCGTCACATTGCCAGCACAATCGCACGAGAGGTGGAATTCTTCTGGTCAAACATTGAGCAGGTAAGTGTGTTTTAGTTTTCTGTTCTCATGTGTCAGGTCATGTGATGTGGGAATAAACATGTTTATCTGTTCTGTGTCTAAGGTTGTGGAAGTCAAACTGCAGTTTGAAATTTATGAGAAGAAGCTCAAAGCACTTGGTTTACAAAAAGCCTCAGGTATGTCCCGCTAAGCAACGTGGGAGTTTAAAGTTTTTCTTTCCCGCAAGGGCTAGTTAATAAACATCTTGGTTTTAATGCATCCAGTTACATAAATATAATTGTTGTTTGGTCAAAATGAGCTTTGGTTAATGGAAGCTTTAATATTTGTCATTCAGAAGGATTGTGTGATGTCTCTTATGTAACGTTTTATACCAAACTCATCCCTCCTGTGTTGCAGCGACGGGTAAGACGGGAGACAAAGTCGATAAAGCGGTATGTTCTGTATTGACATGATTACTATTACAGTTAATGCATACTTCTTCTCTTGAATTGGTAATGGAAAAATAAAATGATGTTTTTGTACTTTATAGGAAGGAGCTGCATCTGCTAAGAAAAGAAAATCAAGCTTGTCCCTGGCTGATGAAGATGGTAGTTAAAAGTTTTAATGATTAAACGATAAATGTCTAATCTGAATAATCAGATTTGTAAATGCTGTTTATTCCATTTTAGCTACAGATGAGGAGAGCACCATAGAGGAACAGGAATTTATGGAAGGAGAGACCGACCACAAAGCAGAACTCAGTGACCTTGCTAAAGAAGGTATGTTCTTTGATGATCTCTCTTTGGTTTGGACCAGATGCTGGGATGTAGGCGACGAGCAAAACCAACCAATCAACAAATTTAAACACATATGGGTTTGTGTGACATACAGTCAGTACATTTACCAGAATAGCAATCTACTACTACTGCTACTACTAATGATGATGATGATATCAACTTCTCTGTTTTGTTTCATTCTGTTTTTAAGCTGAGATGTCCCTGGATGCTTTGATGAAGCAGTACGCTGGCGCCTACGCTGAAGGTTTCGAGTGGCCTCGGCCTCATAGTGACATGGATGACGTGGAGGAGAGTGAAGGTAAAGTCAGACATGTAATCAAACTTCTGGCTGAGAATCCTGTCACTCCAAACTATTTTCTGTCTGTTGTGTTCCAGACATGGAATGTCCTTTAGGCAGTCCACCCGAAGCCGTGTTAATCGACTCTCTGCTTAGCATGGATCATTATCGGGGGGCCGATAAATGCACGTCTGATTCAAGTGGAAAGCCTGGCAGAAACATCGCTGAGGTGGCTGCTGCCACAGAACTCATCTTGCCTAAAGGCAGTCTCAGAACCACCTCCTCGGTAGGAAAACAGAAAGCCTAACATTTAAAACTAGCTTTAGCATTTTTAACTCATCTCTATTTTTTTATCATTGAATAATTTACTAGACTCGCAGCCCAGCTCCTTTCCTGTTGCACGGAGTGCTACGAGACTATCAGCAGATCGGTGTAGACTGGCTGATAAACCTCCACAAAAAGCAGCTCAATGGGATCTTAGCTGATGAAACAGGACTTGGCAAGACAGTGCAGACAGTGGCTTACATGGCACACTTAGCATGCCAGGAGGGTATGTCGCAACTTTAAGATGGGCATGGTTTTTAATCACTCACACATGTTCTAATGATGTTGACTGGACTTTGTCCACAGGCATCTGGGGGCCCCATCTCATTGTAGTAAGAACATGCAAGTTGTTGAGTTGGGAGTTGGAGTTCAAGCGCTGGTGTCCTGGCCTCAAGATCCTTCTATACCTGGGCAGCAGAAAGGAACGCAGATTTAAGAGAGCGGTATTGATGTTTAAATGTTCTTCACCCAATGAGCTGTTGTCCTCAACCTCTAGACAAAAAGTAACGGATCATGTGACCTTTGCTTTGCAGTTGTGGGACGAAACCAATAGCTTTCACGTGTGTGTAACATCCTACAAGCTTCTGATGAAAGATCAGAGCCATTTCATGAGGAGAAGATGGAGGCATCTGGTTCTGGATGAGGTCCAACTCATCAGAAACATTACAGAGAAACACTGGGAAACCATCTTTGCTCTCAGAAGGTGAGCCGTCATTTCTGGTTATCATTTTATTTTGGGCTTCCTGTTTTTGGCTTAACATTTATATAAAAGCAAGAATTTAGCTTTTAGTATGTTTTCAGGTGTAAAGGAGTTTAGAAGCACACCTTCTTCCTTTTCTTAGTAAAGTCTGGATTAGGGTTGGGCGATGGGCTGAGTCGTTACGGCTGAGTTTTTCAGGAGGCGATTTGTTTATTTCAGGGTATCCGCGGGTCCTTAAAAAGTCTTAAATTTGCTTTTCCGAATTTAAGGCCTTAAAAATCCTTAAAAATGACAAATAATCCTTAAATAAAGTTTCCAAAGGTCTTAAATGACCAAAGACCCAATAAACACAATTATTTTGTTTCTATTAAATTTTGTGAATTTCTAGTTAGTGTTCAGCATTTTTGGGTATGATATTGGCATAAGCAGAACCGTACACATTCAGTTGGTTGTGAAAGGGGACCAATTTTTGATGAGCACATTAGCTGGTTAAGCTAGTGGGAGCTTGTGCCATGGGGAAGTGCAAGTTTAATGGTAACTGGATGGTTAATCCCACTTTTGTGATGTGGTTAGCACCGGTTCCAGGCAATAGCTAGAAATTATAGCTTAAATTTAATTTCAAAGTAGCTTAAATTTGGTCAAAGTGGCCTTAAAAAGGTCTTTAAAAGTCTTAAATTTGGCTCCCTTAAACCTGCAGATACCCTGTTATTTATTACCTCGTGAGTTTGTTAATGACAAATATTTTACACGTTATGCACAGAGAACATCGCTGAGGTAACGATAAAGAAAAGATCTCCATCAGCGCATCTGAGCATTTTCTCACCTCCGCCGCCTCTCGCTGCAAGCGGCGCGCGGAGGAGGAGCTCGGATTTTGGAGGCGGAACTCACTCCATACTCGGAGAACTTCTGTGACGCACTCGTGCACAACAGCGAGGCGTTGAGTGGAAAGTGGAAACCCTTCTATCTTTCAGAGAGTGGAAGACTTCTGGTCATTTCTTTTGGAGAAATGTTTCCTGATTTAAAACTTTGAAGTAGCGCTTGTTATTCAGCACCCGCCTCGAGTGTGTTAATGGGACGAATGAATAGCGGAGCGAGGATCCACCCAGAACAGTTAAACATCCGTTAGTCTGTCTGAGGCAAAAATCCAGAACCTCATAACCTCTTCAGCAAACTCCCTAGAGACGTTTGATTAAGCACAAGCCTCAGGTGACCAGCTCAGGTTTACGCGGAGCTGAAGAAATGTGCATTCGGGCCGCAGCAGGTGAAATTACTTTCAGTGAAATAGTTTAATTACATTGTTTATGTTACTTACCAGGGCACTCTGATCAGCTTGTTTGGACTAAATATTAATTAAAATGAATGTAAATTTAACGGTACTGAATGGTTATTTGTTATTTTAAAAACGAAAGTGACAGGGATAAATGGATCTCTGGCTGTGAACCAAAGCCGCCTCCTCAGAGTGCGTCCAAACGCAGCAGGGATTCATTCCATTTTCTACTCAAACTAATAAAAGAAAGAAACCCAGTAGCCTTCGTTCAGAAAAAAAAAACATTTGGGTTGAATAAAATAGGCTACCACAATAGTGGGCACAACAGGGAAGCAAAGACTAGGCTTCTTTTTAACACTAACTGTGTTTAATACGTCTATACGTCACTCTACCAAACTATAAATAAAAAATAAAAACCAAAAATCAAAATTTCTCTTCCAGCAAACATATGCTCTGCACGTCTATTAACCCTCTCACTCTCCTAATGGGTGTGACCCCGTGAGGAAAGTTGACCATTGAGCAGGGTTGATGGTTTATCCCTTCCAGCTACCTCAAGTGATAAACCATCAATCCTGCTCAATGGTCAACTTTCCTCGCGGGGTCACCCATAAAGACGGTGGGAGGGTTAAAAAAATGTGTTTTAGGTTTCATCTGTGCTCGCAAATCAGTCCGTGCATTTTGACGTCACATGCACGAATAAATCGTCCATTGTCTTTTTTTGGACTGACGGTTGGCGGTGGGAAAAATTATACAAATCGCCGAACACTAGTCTGAATAAATGGCTTACAAAATTAATATTTCTTATAATAATTAAACATAACAAATCAGTTCTTCCACTTCATATTTCATCAGCCAGATTCATGGTTTTTAACTACTGGGAACTCGGGTGTCATTGGTGGCTGGGTATCAGGGATGAGGCGGGTTGTCCTCCAATGACGAGGACTCTTCGTCTTCGTCTTCGTCTTCCTCCGCTTATCCGGGTCCGGGTCGCGGGGGCAGCATCCCAACTAGGGAGCTCCAGGCCGTCCTCTCCCTGGCCTTGTCCTCCAGCTCCTCCGGCAGGACCCCAAGGCGTTCCCGGACCAGATTGGAGATGTAACCTCTCCAACGTGTCCTGGGTCGACCCGGGGGCCTTCTGCCGGCAGGACATGCCCGAAACACCTCCCCGGGGAGGCGTCCAGGAGGCATCCTGACCAGATGCCCAAACCACCTCAACTGGCTCCTTTCGATCCGGAGGAGCAGCGGTTCTACTCCGAGTCCCTCCCGAATGTCCGAGCTCCTCACCCTATCTCTAAGGCTGAGCCCGGCCACCCTACGGAGGAAACTCATTTCGGCCGCTTGTATCCGCGATCTCGTTCTTTCGGTCTTTACCCAAAGCTCATGACCATAGGTGAGGATTGGGACGTAGATCGACCGGTAAATCGAGAGCCTGGCTTTCTGGCTCAGCTCCCTCTTCCCCACGACAGATCGGCTTAGCGTCCGCATCACTGCAGACGCCGAACCAATCCGCCTGTCGATCTCCCGATCCCTCCTACCCTCACTCGTGAACAAGACCCCGAGATACTTAAACTCCTCCACTTGAGGTAGGACCTCTCCCCCGACCCGGAGGTGGCAAGCCACCCTTTTCCGGTCGAGAACCATGGTCTCAGATTTGGAGGTGCTGATCCTCATCCCAGCCGCTTCACATTCGGCCGCGAACCTACCCAGCAAGAGCTGAAGGTCAGAGCTGGATGAAGCTAGGAGGACCACATCATCCGCAAAAAGCAGAGACGAGATTCTCCTGCCACCAAACTCGACACACTCCACACCACGGCTGCGTCTAGAAATTCTGTCCATAAAAGTGATGAACAGAACCGGTGACAAAGGGCAGCCCTGGCGGAGTCCAACCCTCACTGGGAACAGGTCCGACTTACTACCGGCTATGCGGACCAAACTCACGCTCCTCTGGTAAAGGGACTGAATGGCCCTTAACAGAAAGCCACCCACCCCATACTCCTGGAGCGTCCCCCACAGGGTGCCCCTGGGGACACGGTCATAAGCCTTCTCCAAATCCACAAAGCACATGTGGATTGGTTGGGCAAACTCCCATGCCCCCTCCATCACCCTTGCAAGGGTATAGAGCTGGTCCACAGTTCCACGGCCAGGACGAAAACCACATTGCTCCTCCTCTATCTGAGATTCAACTATCGATCGGACCCTCCTCTCCAGTACCTTGGAGTAGACCTTTCCAGGGAGGCTGAGGAGTGTGATCCCCCTATAGTTGGAACACACCCTCAGGTCACCCTTCTTAAAGATGGGGACCACCACCCCGGTCTGCCACTCCCTAGGAACTGCCCCCGATGACCACGCAATGTTGTAGAGACGTGTCAACCATGACAGCCCTACAACATCCATAGCCTTGAGATACCCAGGACGAACCTCATCCGCCCCCGGGGCTCCGCCGCTGTGTAGTTGTTTGACTACCTCAGCAACTTCTGCCCCCGAGATCGGACAGTCCATCCCCAGGCCTCCCAGCTCTGGTTCCTCCTCGGAATGCGCATTGGTGGGATTGAGGAGCTCCTCAAAGTATTCCTTCCACCGTCCGACTATAGCCTCAGTTGACGTCAGCAGCTCCCCATCCCCACTGTAAACAGTGTGAGCGAGTTGCTGCCTTCCTCTCCTGAGGCGCCGGACAGTTTGCCAGAACCTCTTTGGAGCCGATCGATAGTCTTTCTCCATGGCCTCACCAAACTCCTCCCACGCCCGAGATTTTGCCTCGGCAACTGCCACTGCTGCACCCCGCTTGGCTATCCGGTACCTGTCTGCTGCCTCCGGAGACCCACAGACCAGCCACGCCCTGTAGGCCTCCTTCTTCAGCCTGACGGCTCCCCGAACCTCTGGTGTCCACCAGCTGGTACGGGGGTTGCCATCACGACTGGCACCGGCCACCTTACGACCACAGCTAGCAACAGCCGCCTCGACAATCGCAGAGTGGAACAAGGCCCACTCGGACTCAATGTCCCCCACTGCTCTCGGGACGTGGTCAAAGCTCTGCCGGAGGTGGGAGTTGAAGACCGTCTTGACAGGTTCTTCTGCCAGGCGTTCCCAGCAGACCCTCACTATGCGTTTGGGTCTGCCAGGTCTACGCGGCATGTTCCCTTGCCATCTGATCCAACTCACCACCAGGTGGTGATCAGTTGACAGCTCCGCCCCTCTCTTCACTCGGGTGTCCAAAACATACGGCCGCAGGTCAGATGATACGACTACAAAATCTATCATTGACCTGTGACCTAGGCTGCCCTGGTACCAAGTGTACCGGTGGGCATCCTTATGTTCAAACATGGTGTTCGTTATGGCCAAACTGCGGCTTGCACAGAAGTCCAATAACAAAACACCGTTCGAGTTCTGATTAGGTGGGCCGTTCCTCCCAATCACACCCCTCCAGGTCAAGCTGTCATTGCCCACGTGAGCATTGAAGTCCCCTGATGGAGCACTATCTAGCACTCGTCCCAGGGACTCCAAAAAGGGTGGGTACTCTGAACTGATATTTGGCCCATAAGCACAAACAACAGTCAGGACCCGTTCCCCGACCCGAAGGCGCAAGGAAGCTACCCTCTTGTCCCCCGGGGTAAACCCCAACACACAGGCAGAGAGTCTCGGGGCTAACAAAAAGCCAACCCCAGCCCTCCGCCTCTCACCCGGAGCAACTCCAGCAAAGTAGAGTGTCCAACCCCTCTCCAGGTCTCGGGTTCCAGAGCCAATGCAATGTGTCGAGGTGAGTCCGACTATATCTAGCCGGTACCGCTCAACCTCTGCCACAAGCTCCGGCTCCTTCCCCGCCAGCGAGGTGACGTTCCATGTCCCAAAAACTAGTTTTCTTGTCCGGGGATTGGACCGCCAAGGCTCCCGCCTTGGTCTGCCACCCGATTCGCATTGCACCGGACCCTTCATGTTCCTCCTGCGGGTGGTGGGTCCACAGTTGGACGAGCCCATGTATCCGGTTCGGGCTGGGCCCGGCCGGGCCCCATGGGCGAAAGCCCAGCCACCAGGCGCTCGCTCACGGGCCCCAACCCCAGGCCTGGCTCCAGGGTGGGACCCCGGTAACCCTCCGGGCCGGGTACTCCGACTCTTCGTTTTAACCGCCATGAAAGATCCTTCGAACCGTTCTTTGTCTCACCCTTCACCTAAGACCAATTTGTCATGGGAGACCCTACCAGGGGCACTAAGTGCCCCAGACAACATAGCTCCTAGGATCATTAGGGCACTCAAACTCCTCCACCACGATAAGGTGACGGTTCAAGGAGGAGGACGAGGACTCAGTTCTTCTATATGTGAACTTGTTTTATGATGAATGCTTTGTGTCTTTTAGGTCAGCTCTGAAGCAGACAGAGCCGTTTCACTCTTATCTGTTACACATGTTGTAGTTGGTTGACATGAACACAAATTAGGGCCTGAAAAAAATCTGAATATTTAAACATTTCTGTAGTTTTTGTTTCTAAGATGTGTCTTCTCAATTTCTGAGTGAGTTTGAAGTCTTCAAGGGTGTTTAGTTTAGAGCAGTCAGATGGTAAAGTTCAAATAATACATGTTTTAACATTAAGTGTACTGTTTATTTGACTGTTTTCATGTAAAAGTGATGAAAAATTACCCATGAGTCTGGAAAAGCTCTGGGAACATATGTAGGAACTAGGGCTGGGCGATATGGCAAAAATAGAATATCACGATTTTTCCAATATTTTATCACGATTTCGATTTTATCACGATTTTTTATCCATGAATAGCATAACTTCAATTGTGTATTAAAGAAGAGAAACATTGAATAAATAAACATTAATTCATATTAGGGATAATCAGCACAGTGCTAACACACTTATATTTTAAACTCACACCAGAGATGATAAAAGCCCTGAGAGAAACAATTACAAAAATCAGTTTTTCTCATTTTTCAAGTAACTTAACATAAATTAAAATCGTAAACATATTTAAAGTGCAAACATGTCAATTGCAAACGTATTGTGCAAACATTAACTTGTTCAAAATACTATGTAGCTCCCAGTTGCTCATGTAGTGGATAGTTAAGCTCAAATACGGCTCTGATGTGCAGCTGGACCAGAGATTGCTTGTGGTAGCAACAAACTGCGCATTCTGAATATTTTCTGCAACAAGTCTCTAAATAAAGTAAAAATTTCCAGTGCAGAGTGGAGACAACCTGTAGAAGCACTGATTTGATCTCATTTCAGAGAAAAATAGAACAGGTTAGATGCACCTAATAAATAAAATTACTAACAAACTCAGGATTCTTTCTTTGCTTCACTGTTCTGGTGCTGAGAATATCACTAATGCGGATCAAAGGAGATGCACAGATGAATGCACCTCTTATTATTTGGAGACTACATTTACTGCAGCTGGCAGAGATTAGGTTGCAGGAGGGAGCGGTAAAATACAGGGGGTCCCAGCAAAAACAAGAAACTACGAGTCTGATGAAACCCGCTGGTTTTCCATCAGGCAGTCACGGGGCAGCTCCCACGACCCAGTGACCGAGCTCAGTCCGGTACCGACACCGGCTCGGCAGAGGGTGAACGAGCCGAGGCGACGTGCTCTGCTTAAGAAGCGGTGTTATTTTCCCGCTTCAGAAGAAGCGTCCAACGTGTTTTTACGCTTTCTTCGAGACATGTCACGTCACTAAGTTGTTAGCGCCGCGCGCTAAGGAAACCCTGCGTTCCTCTTCGGAACAAAAACCTTGTCGCTCAGCCGCGGCGAAGCCATGTTTGTTCACACACAGGTGAAAACAAGCGGGGCACTAAGATATTACTATGACTCACTCTGATTGGTTAAGGGTCAAACAAAGGCGTGTCATTCGCCTGGGGTAAGTTCCATTTTCTTTCAGAGGCAGAAATTCAACAGCAGAGCTGTGAATCGTGATAAAACGGTCTCTCAAAAATGACAGACCATCAGATGTGTAGATCGTAAAACGGTCTAAAATCGTCATATCGCCCAGCCCTAGTAGGAACCTTGTTAAATCCTGTACCATGTATGTAAGTTAATTTTGGGTTGTTACTGTTTGTTTCCTACAGTGATCAGAGGATCCTCCTTATCAACACTCCTCTGCAGAATACTCTCAAAGAGCTGTGGACCATGATCCACTTCCTGCTGCCAGGCATCACCAGACCGTTTTCTGATTTCCCTGTTAAGGCCGGCACAGACCAGAACCAGGACTACTGCCACAAACTGGTCATCCGTCTGCATAGGGTGGGTACAGAGCCTGCATTCTACTCTGCTTCCTAGGGTTGGGCATCGAACATCAAGCACTGATTGGAACCGGGGCCAACTTGTTTCGATTCCTAGTTTCAATTCTCAGGCTGCCGGCCGGGAGAATAATCTGCGGCTCTGACAAAATTGTTATCTGCAAATTCTGATCAGCGCCTTTCAGAGCTGATCCCACCAGCTGTCTGTCGGTCCTACTCTGCAGCCCGCAGAGACCCTGAAGCAGCATCACGTCCTCCCTCCCTTCCCTCACACTGCGCAGGCACGCAGAGGCAAACACGTCTGCCGAACTTTTAATCCGTGATGAAAACTTTAATTCTTGCAGCAAAACATACGGCACAGAGGAAGTGTGTTAGAATGCATCATTGTGGTGGATTTAATACAAGTTTTAACAAACAAACTTCGGGCGGTGTGAGGTGAGTTTGTCTCACTGCAGAAATAAAAACACACACGGAGCGTCAGCAGTCAAACGCAGCGTCTCACCAACACTCGTCTGTGTGAGCGTCAGAAGGCTGAGTGATAACCTGTAAAATAATTAAAGTCATCATGCTAGAGCAGCCTCTCTCTGTGGTGGACCAAACCAGGTTCTGGCCACTAGGAGCCGATAGGGATAATAAATAAGTAAAGCTCACAACAAGCAAAGTTGACATTTTTGTTTTCGTTCTTGAACTATTTAATTTGTTGAGTTTTAATGTTATAAATCTGTTAGATTGTTACTGACGGCAGCGACATTTAAGTTTCAGTTTGTCTTCTGACTGAATCTCTGCTGCATCACGTTGGTTTAGATTCTCAGTCATCCTGGACATGATCATCCTGAGAGTTTTAGCTGAAAGCAGCTGGACTTTTCTGGTTAGATTGAAGACATTTAGCCTCTCATTCTAGAGGCTCCTTCAATCCCCATAATGTGGTTGTGGGCAGAAACAGACAGACTGATTGAGCTGCAAGTCTTTTTCTTTCTTTCTTTTCTAAATGAAGGTGATGTTATTGTTCATTGGATTCAAATTCATGCTAAAGTTCAGATAACCTGTGTTTAGCTGGCTCATGTAAAACATGTCAAGTTTTGGATCCTGCCACTTGAAAGAATCGGATTTGGGAATCAATAGGAACCGGAATCGAAACAAGGAATTGGAATCAGAATCTGTCAAATTCTAACAATGCCCAACCCTACCGTTTACAGCACTTTGTCACTACTGGGGCCGCAGTAGCTCAGGAGGTAGAGCAGGTTGTCCAGCAATCAGAAGGTTGCAGGTTTGATCCCAGCTTCGATCCCGGTGGTGGTCGGAGTGTTCGGCAGATCTCGTCTGTGTCTGTGCTCCCCAGAGCAGCTGTGGCTCAACCCCACCAGTGTATGAATGTGTTGTGAAGCGCTCTGGGGGGTTGTAGAACCCTAAAATGGCACTATGCAAATACAGAACATTTACCATATGAATACATGTTGCATTAAATCTTCTTTCACACTTCATCGTAGATGATTCAGCCGTTCATCTTGAGACGGTCCAAGAGGGACGTGGAGAAACAGCTTCCCAAGAAGTACGAACACATCCTAAAGTGTCGTCTCTCCAGCAGACAGAAGAGCCTTTATGAGGACATCCTTACTCAGCCAGGGTGACATATTCACTAATGTACCTCTGTAGTGTGATTTCTTCTGAATGTCTCTGATTATACAACAATGGGTTTCCTGGACTTTATACAAACGATGGCCAGTGTAGGGTTTGAGAATTTGACTGCTTTAAGAGCTCAATATATATTACCTCTACTTATGACCAATAAGATGTGATATTCTATATAAATATAGAATATCAGCCTGCTTGGTCTTTACTGTGTTTAATCAGAAGATTCTAGGATTCTTTGTTTTATTCAGGGATTGTACACACTTCGTTTTGATTCAGAAAAGAGTCAGGTTTATAAAAGTAAGAATTTATTTTACAAACAAAGCATGACTGGTTAACTAACATTTACTGTGATGGATGGAACTAGATGTGATGAATGAAACCTAGGTGTGAATGCGATGTTATCAGAACTTCCGTATCTAGGAGAGCTGAATTCTGAATGTAAAAGAATTTGGTTTGCGTTAAGCTATGAAGTTGATTATTATCAAAGACACATCAGACGCAATCTGTGTGTCTACACACCCACTCAAAGACCCTCGTGATAGATCCGGATTGTCGAAGTCCTCAGACTTCCAGGCACATGGTGATGACCTTGTCATATCAGCATGCTGAAACATATATCGATCAATGTAATCATAACATTCATTTCAAACTTCAATCATTGAGCACAGATTAATGAAAGCATTTCATTATTTTATAATTATTATAAGTAGCGATAAACAAATGTTTATTTACTGATTACCTAGCTTATAAGTTTAAAAGTTCATATTTAATTTAAGAAATCATTCTTTGATTCAACAATTAATCCGAGCTGCGAGTGTTCCTTATTCGGAGGCATGAAGAATCCTGTAGGACGATAAGGGGAAGCTTGGACCTTGAGGAGAGAACATCATTGTTGACAACACGTTATCATGTGTTCAGAGCTGCAGAGAGGCTCTGAGCTCCAGCTGATGGGATGAAGGCGGGCCGATTTAAAGGGAACACATGCAGTCTCTTGTCTCCATTTTTACCAGATGTTGAATGGTCAAACAGTACCTGAAAACTGACCATTGCTGGACATTACACAAGTTCAAAAGATTTAAACATACTTAATCTGAAAACATACGTAGGAATCAACCTAACTACCAATCAGAGGAAAACAAATGTAAACCTAATGAAACCAGGTGTACATCTTATGCTGTAATTAATTTCTTGTTTTAATTTCTTCTCTCCAAGGACCCAGGAGTCGCTGAAGACGGGTAATTTTGTCAGTGTGCTTCAGGTTTTGATGCAGCTGCAGCGAGTGTGTAACCACCCAGAGCTGGTGGCACCCAGAGAGACCAGCAGCTCCCTCTGCTGCGCTTCTCTCCAGTATAACGTCCCATCACTGGTTCTGGAGGCTATTCAGAGTCAGTCGAGCGAGGTAAACACTCCGCAACAAACATCCTCAACTACAAGGGTACTTTGTGCACAAGCAGACTACAAACTTATCATTTAATTTCCTAATTGTGTTTTAATATTTTAGCTGAATTTTCTGGAATGAAGCAAATCTTTATTTTAGTTTTTGAGAAACAAATGTTAATATTTTAGGGTTCTTACAACAACAGAAGAAACCTCTTTGGTGATTGTTATGAAAGCAACAGTTCTTTAAGCTTAATTATCTTTGGTCCATGTTGTAGCTTTTCTTTTTGATATATTTGATATTTAGTTTAAAATTTGATCCATAATTCCATGTCCCTGTCTTCTCTTGTCTCATTTTGAATTACCTCAGTCTGCAAACCTTTCCATATTCGATCTGATCAACAACGAGAACAGACTGACTCGGTATCAGACTGAGGAGGCAGTACCCAAGCTAAAGTTGTCCCAGCAGCTCATAGAAGAGATCTACACGGGTCCAGACCAGCCACCACGACCCAAGCCATGTCCAATCAAACCCATGAGGTCAGATTAACGGTTCCCTTCAGTCCCTGGTTTATGTGAAGATCCGTAGCACTGTGCTAATGTTTGACTGTTTTGGTAGATTGTTCCAGCCGGTGCAGTATGGCACAAAGCCAGAAGGTCGCTTGGCTGCCATCGGAAATGCAGCAGCTCAGCGCCCCCCAACCAGCTCTCCCCTCACCATCACTTCATCTTCTACCAGCCAGTCAAGCCAAACCAGGGGCAAGTCCCCCGTCACCACTGCAACGACTACACCCACTTCTCAAGGTAAGCTCTCCGGGGTGTTTGGGACGTCGCTGTCAACGTCGTCTAGAGGACTTCTGATTTTCTGTCCTTCATATTGTAAGAATAGAGTTTACATCCTGTCCTGCAGCTGTTTGCTTGGTGCTTTTTATTCATGTGCCTTGAGACTTTTTATGCTGATGATGTCTGCATTATCAAGCATATTCCTGCATTATCGAGATGCTATTTTGAATTAAATAAAAATGAATTCTGTTTACTGTCTTGCATTAAAATGAAAGATGGGGTCAGACATAGATTTAGGATTTGGAATAAACTTCATGAGGCAGTTGCCATAAAGTATTAATCTGTTAAACTGCATACCTAAAGTGCAGCAATGGTGGGCTGGTGGATATATAGGTACTATTGGCAGTTAAGTCACTATTGAAAACACAGCATGAAGAGAAGACTTTGACCTTTGTTTTACTGTGTGGATGAAATAAGTTACATCAAAACCCATCAAATTCAAATTAACCTTCTTTATTATAAATCTTCCCATTCCAGGCGTGGAGAGTAGCCATCTTGTCTAAATGCATATATCCTGTAAAATCAGACCCAGAAAGCTTTTCTGTTGTCATGGTAGCTGATCCTGAACGTGGTGAATGTAGCCGACTCCTGCAGGGTTAGCTCTGCTAGCATGCTACAGCTGAATAGTAACTGATGGAACTAAAGCCCTGTATACATCACACATCTCTGTCCTGCCATTGCATTGTTAATATTATGGATCAGTCCAACCTTCCTACTGTGTTTGCCCACCACTGCTGAGTGTATAAATACAGAAAACAGTGTGATCCTAATAAGCTGACTAAATACTGCGTTAACCCTAACACGAAGTCCCGTACCCCATTGCCTTGTACTTCACAGCCAGTGGATCGGCTACTCAGAGAGCCCAGGCTCCTCCTCCTGTCAGCAGCAGCACTGCAGCTTCCTTCGTAGCTGCCTCTGGGAACAGTGGCAGTGGGCAGCATGTGTTGGGGGGTGCCACCATGGCCTTGGCTCAGACCTTAGCTGGAACAGTTGTGGCCTCTATGGCCCCTGTCTGCCACCCTAGATTAACACAGGTCTCCAGGCATACTGTAGCCCCCAGCCATGCCATCCAGCCCAGCTTACTGTCCCAGAGGTTGGTTCTTTCATCTCAGGCCCAGGCACGGTTGCCTAGTAAGTGGCCTGTTTTCCCCTCCATCTCAGCATTTTCCCCTCCACTTCTGGCACAACCGTTTTTGGCTGCCGTAGGCTGAGTCCTACATTGAGGTGCTGCTGGTATGTCTTCAGTCTTTATCCCTTTAAACAACTCTCACAGCACCTAGATTACAGCAGTAGTAGATGTTTATTCAGCTCATGTTGGACCTTCTAGACCGGTAGCCGTATCAGCAGCATCTCATCTGTTATTCCCCACTTTCCTTCTTGACCCCTGCATGTACACTACGAATGACACACCTCGCATCACTGCGCTTTTCTTTCAACAATCCTGGAGTTGTTTTTGATCTGGTCACTATTTTCTTTTTTACATGTGGGTGCAGATTATTTTTCAACACCTTGGCAATACGACTCATCTTGTGGGGAAACTGGTAACACAGTCTTAATGTTGTGGGACAATAAAATATGATGGGGTTAAAGCTAACAGCCGTTACATTTGTGGAAGAAGACAAAAGTCCTTCTGAAGGAAAAATCTGAACTGGTGTAAGTTAAAGGTGTGGAACACTTGTTTAATCAACACACTTTTAGAGGTCTCTAGTATTAGTGAATGCCTTGTAAGTCGTTCTCGGGTGATAAAAAGTCCAGAAGCGGCTGCATCCGCACGTAGAGTTCAGCTGGAGGAGACAGTGGCTTCATTTGACAGGATTTGGAGTCTCCTTTCCTGTTATTTGAATATCTCACCTCTGATTGGCTAACAGCAACACAGCTCTACCACTGACTCTGTTTGCTCTGCAATGTTGATGTTTCATCTTCACAAATAACTTAAATCTGGAGGAGCTTTGCTGTGTGGTGGAGCTGCTAAGGCTAAAGGTTAGCTTCTGCTAGTCAAGACATTCTCTGCTGTTTCCTGGACACTAAACCAACATCCCTGTCGTGAGTCAAGATGAGTGAATTTATCAAAAAGACATAAGTGATAGTGTGACGTAGATATGTCGAGTTTTCTTTTCTTTATTTTTATTTTTTACCGTGTCCTGTCTGGCTGTGAAGCAAACAGAATTGATGTCTGAATGCTGGTGACAAGCCTTACAGATTTACTCTCAGGTAGAGCATCAAAGCGTCTGCTTTTAATGTCACGCCTGATACTTCAAACTTTATTCTTGTTGTTTTTGAATGCTTTGTAATTCCGACCAGACACGGAGACAGAGGTGAAAGAGAAAGGAAAAGACAAAAGGTGGGGAGAGAAGGGGGAAGGGGATGGGGGGGGGGTGTCCACAAAAATAAACAATAATTAACAGGACTCTGCTTCTAAACCTGCAGAAAGAGAAAGAATAGAAGAAGAAAAATGGGACACACAACAATACATCAGGAGCAAGCTATCACCGCGTCAACCTGATGGTGAAATATAAAATCAACATTGTTTAACTGAACAACCACACGATAATAAATCATAGTGCATGTAGTGGCAACGACAACCTTAAGACATGTGTTGAACGTGCCCAAGTCCATACTTATGAGAGCACCATGTAAGCACCTGTGTGTGTACACGCGCTTGTTTATGTAAGGTTTCTCTATAGGAGCGCCCAATAGAGTGTGAGGGGCCACAGGTCTGCCCCCCAAAGATGTGTAGGAGACGGGGGGAGCTCCAAGTCCCAGAGATCCAGGCGCTGCCCCAGAACACAGGGACCCCAGGGAGACTGCAACCAGAAAGGCCCCCGCCCCCCTCGAGAGGCACAGAGGATCGCCCCGGGGGACCACAACCAGCAGCCGGCAGAGCCCCTGGAGATCTCAGCAGCAAGCCCACAGGCTCGCCCGCAGCCTCCCACCCCCTAGCCGGCCGAGCCTGGGACCCAGGGGCGACCACCCCCGCCAGGGACCCAGCAGAGCCCAGGGACCCAGACCCCACCAGGCAGCCACTGGGATTGATCAGGCAGACAACAAAGATCTTAAACCCCCTGACCCGGGAGCCACAAACACTCAGGCAGACCAAGGCACCACACCCCACACCAGGTGTGGCAGGGGGAGGGGAGACCAAGATCTATATCATCAAAAGAAGTCCCAGGAGAAGAGAGATCTGTCGAGTTTTCTAATCCTAGAGTTTCACTGTCTATTTTCTATCAGAAGCTAATGCAGGAGATAGGTGTAGGAGACTATTTTCATGTTCAGCCTTTATGAAAAACTCAGAGTGACCGATTATAATCAGAAATAATCATCAAAAAGTTTTTTTTTCATTGTTCCACATCTTTAATTTATTCCAGGAAATGATAAATCTACACACACATGTCATTTCACACATTTTGGCTAGCTACCTCCACTAGCTGTGCAGTTAGCTTGAGTTTAGTGTTGGTGTGTAGCAGTGAAATCGGTCCCCGCTGAAACACTTTCCCACAGCAAACGTTTCAGACGTTGTCTAGGCTATTCCGATGTATACCGGTATATGACTAATTCATATCATAACGGACCACACTGGCCAAGATGAATACTTTTATTTATATTTAAATGATTAAATATTAGTAAACTGTTTTATGGTATCATAATCTCATCCTGTTTAGCTCTCTGATGATGACGATGACATAGTAACCGTGATTATTATACGACAAACAATTTTCACCTAAACAAGCTTTGCTTTAATATTTTTCATAGCAAGAACACCTTGTTCCACACACAAATCCTAAGAAACCCACCTTTATTCAGCTAAACTTTGTCGTGGTTTTCACCAAGTTTGAGTCCATTTTGCAGATTTTTGCAATTTCCACCCAAATATGGAAAAAATGCTCCAGGTTGAAAAGTCCAGGAAATACTCCCCTTTATTTACAACGTCTTCCCCTTCTTTTTAATATATTTTCTCCAAATACACTAATTTTCTTTTGTCTTGCATCAGCCCAGCAGCAAGAAGAAGCCCGAAGCTGCTGTTGTTGTGATTTTTGTTTTTGTCCAGTGTTGACCGTCGCTCTCCAGCATGTAGGAACATTCCTCCTGATGATCAAAGCTGTTTCCTTAGATTTGAACAGAGAAACTTTTTCGGTGACACACAGCAATTAAATATGTAAATAAACACCTTTTTGATTCTGAAGATGGTCTTCATGGTTTTTAGGTGCGGTCTCTTGTCACGTTAGCCATTAAAAGGACCAGAGGTCAGGCGGTGGGTGTTTTAGACCGTTAAATATGTGATTTTTATTAAACAGGAACATTTTGAGTTACTAAATAAATAATGTTTGTGCAACTTTTATCAAAGTCAGTTTTCTGATCTTTGCCTGGTCTTCAGAAGGACATTACCCCAAATGACACATGTTGTCATCTGAACAAGGGTTAGACCGATATATTAGTCTGCCGACATGGAGCTGATATTTCCCATTTTATTTATATCAGCATCAGCCGACATACCTCTGTAGTAAAGCTGATTTTAGATCTGGCACATCCTCGGGCAGCCCAGTGCTGCTGCAGAGTTTCATTTTTATTTACACTGAACAAAAATATAAATGCAACACTTTTGTTTGAGCTCCCATTTTTCATGAGCTGAACTCAAACATCTGAGCATTTGTTTACATACACAAAAGACCCATGACTCAAATATTGTTCTGAAACCTGTCTACATGTGTGTTGAGCCCTTTTCCTTTAACAAGATAACCCATCCCACCTCACAGGTGTGGCACATCAAGGGGCTGATTAGACCGCATGAATAATGTACAGGTGTGCCTTAGACTGCCCACAATAAACATCTAGAATAAACATGAAAATCTAGATATCGGTCATGAGAATCGGCTCAAATAATCTGCAGCAAATATCGGCCGTCAGCTGACCGTGACCTCTACATATCGGTATTGAAAAAAGAAAAGCCAACATGGATCAACTTTCAGTCTGAACCAAGTACCAATCCATATGGACATTAAAACCATTTAAAAGGGGTTCTTTTCATTTATGCAGCTTTTTTTGCTCTCTCGCTTTTAGGTGAAGAAATTAATCATTCCCTTGAGACTTAATTCATATTTATTGTCTCACAGTGTTTTATCATCATCTGGGGCTAGCTAGGAGCATTATTTTGATGTTAAATGCCAGTAATATTAAAATCATAGCAACCAAATGAATTGAAGCCGTACTGTGATTACTTTTCTGAATGTTCAAAAGATGAGAATAAATGTTAGCGCAAGTGATCATTTGTTATTGAAGCAAATTAAATAATCAGACACAAACCTTTATGTAACCAGGGTATGCCTGTCTGAGGTTAGGAATCCTGCCCAGGACTCAAACCTACAGAGGCACATATACAATAAAAGACACAGTAAAATGTATCTGATGAAAGGAAACAGCAGCAAGCTTTCATATTTGTTAGGAATCTCCACAAACGGCGTCCGGATAAGGCATGTATGTATAAAACACCACAAACGGAATCCTTAATGGACATAAAAGTAGCTTCAATGAAACAAGCCTCAGCATTTTTATACACCAGCCGATCGGTTTACATTATGAACTATCTCTACTTGGTTTCATGCCTTTTGTTTGTTGTTTTTTTTATAATGCAAAATAATTTGAGTCAAAATCAAGAAATTGTTCAAAACAAATAAAATTTTAAAATAAAGAAAAGCACCATTTCTGTTTTATTCTCTTAAAAATGTCAATTCTCCCTTTATTTATTTCTCCTTACGGGTGCACAGTTTTATTGATTTAAAAGGAGGAACGCAACAGACATCGAGGAGATCCTGGAGTAGCCAGAGATTCTCCTTTAGCTCACGGACACTTTAGCGACCGTTACCAGACAGGTTTAAGGCTGTTAACACCGTTCCTGCTGGGTTTAAGGTTATTGATAGAGATCCAGGAGTAGCCTGAGATTCTCCCTCGCTCATTTATGTTTAGGTTCTCTACTAAGGATCCCGGATTAGCCTGGGTACCTTCTGAGTGTGTTTTCACACACCTTGTTAAGGGTTAAGCCTTTGTGGTGTTTTTCTTTTTATCCCCATAGGACTTTTGAGCCGGGGATATTTTGCGTTTTGGCAGAAAGCCTTTGTCATAAGCAGTGAGACTGCTTATGTTGTAGTTTATTATTACGAAGCCTTATTTATGCCGTTTACCCACGGACACCTTATGTTAATAAATCCTTTTGTTTTTACTCGAACCTCCTCGTCCTTTATCCTCACACACACTTTTACACCTATTTGCTTGTGTTAGTCCCCTCATCCTCCTAGACCTGCAGAGAGGGGGCGTAACATAATGTCATAGGACATAAACATAGTAAGTACTTTTTGACCCCACCCCCCGCCCTCGTGACCTGTGTGTTGTCTTGAAAAAGTGTCCCATTTGAGTGCTTTGTTTATCTGCCCTTCAGCGGTTTTATGTAGGAGCTTCTGTGATTCTGTTGTGAAGAGGAGCCGTGCTCTTCATCTGATTAATCCACCCTGGTTCTGCATGTCCGGTTTCTTTTTCACCCTTTAACTAACTGCGGTTGTTAATCTGTGAGTGTAGAAACGCTGCTGCACCTTTCCAGGCTGTCTCTAAGGGTGTGTTGTTCTTCTCATCTGAAGGTGGAGATGTGGTGAAGATTGCACAGCTGGCTGGTCAGAATCGTATCTCCCAACCGGAGACTCCAGTCACGCTCCAGTTTCAGGGGAACAAGTTCACGTTGTCCCCCAGCCAGCTCCGCCAGCTCACCACCGGACAGCCCTTGCAGCTCCAAGGTACACTCGGTAATGTATATCCCATTGTCACAATTCTCTCTCTAACACTCTTCTGTTGTGTGCCTTGGTGATGTTTCCTTGTAGTTGCTTCATAGTGAGTCACTCAGGACTGACAACGTTTTGAATGTTTACTACCTGTGTGCTATATAAATAAACTTTTACTTACTTACTTGCTTAATCTGAGGTGTCGTTTAAACAGGAAAACAATGAAGGAAATCATTCAGGATCACCCTTTTTTATGAGATATTTTTTACCTTCTCTGCTTTCCTCGTGTTTCCGGTCCCTTCGGTTTGTAATGAATGCTTATCAAAATAAATAAATGTCCAGCATACAGTTAATATTACAGTAGATTTTGTAGTTTTCTGCACCATTGTTTCTGTCTTAATCTTACTATCCTTTCTTCTGACAGGCTTCATTTTTCTCCTGATTAAACATTCTTGTGTGAGAAAGCAGAAGCCATCTTTTGTAAGTGTTCTGTGTCCTGTCTTTAGGCAACATCCTGCACATTGTGTCTGCACCAGGGCAGCAGATCATAAGACCCCAGGGGCAGATGGTGATGCAGACGGTTCCTCAAACTGTTGCTGCTTCTGGGGCTTCGGCCACAGCCGGCGCACCTCTTCCTGCTTTGTCAGCAGTTCAGGGTAAGTATCTCCATAGTGTCCCCTTCACTGTTGTTTTCTTATGCTGAACGTTCAAAGGTAAAACTTTGAGATTATCACTTTGATTCTGGTATTGATAATGAATAATTTTGTAATAATTGTCAGGCGTGACAGCAAACGCCACGTCATCCCCCAGCAAGCACGCTGCTGCAGCTCATGGAGGTTCCCAGGTCAGTATGTTTACAGCTGATGTCATCAAACCTTTTCAAGATTAAAAAAAAATCACTTGAAGTTCAAATAAATTAGCATTTTTGATAACCGTGGTGCCTCGATTAGTTATGAGAGTTACGTTCCAAAAATCACCTGCAATAGGCAAAATCCACAAAGTAGTCTGCTTTGTTTTTAACAGTTATTACAGATGTTTGTAGCGTACGCAGCTAGATTAAAGCGCACCACAATGTCCGTTACTCAGTTTTATTTCCAGCATGGATGAACAGTTTTATTTGTCCACACTCACTCCATCGAATCAGTCTCTCGATGTCACGTTGTAGAGACTTGTCTCCTCTTCCTGTTTGTAAGAGCACAGGAGCACTGATTACTAATGCGCTCCAGCTGTGGCACAGTCAGCGTGCTCCTCATCTCTGCAGATGTGCTTATCCACTCGGCCGTAATTGTTTGTCTGTAAAACCCTTCACTACACACTTCATTCGCTTTTCTCAGACAGACATTAACATTTTCACACTGCTCCCTCTTGTTTAAACACTCTCAAAGCTCAAACCTTTGTACATTTGGATGCAGAACACAATTAGAAAATAGTAGGGATGTACATAGTCAACCGGTTAATTGTTGTTAATGTTGTAACCGGGTAAAATAGTTTTGCCCGGTTAACTTCCAGCTGAGCTCACGTTTTTCTGCTGTGCGTGGGTGTAATACATTTTTGGGAGGGGGAGTTTATGGTTAACTGTGTATTAATAATTTAATGGCTTCAATAACCAGTTAAACAATATGCATCCCTAAGAAAAAGCATGCAAAACTGCACAATAAAACATCTACAAAACTGCAATGCCATGAAAGATGAACCGTTTTATAGTGAGGGTTCACTGTAATTGCAAAATGAACATTTGAGTCATCAGTAAACATGAAGGCTTTCTGTTCACAGGTAAAACCAGCTCCTGTACTTTTATGCAATCTTTTCTTAAAGTGGAATACTTTAAATGTTTTGTATAGTTTGTTTTTAAAGTTTATTAAATCTGTCATTTTTTTAATGATCATATATTTTTTGGTTGTGAAGTCTTCAGTAGGAAAGCATAACCCTTTTACTGATCCTGTTTCCTTTTACAGGATTCAGAGGAGAAGACCTCGCTGCTGAAGGAGCGTCTGAGCCGTTTGTTTGCAGCCAACGAGCGGCGCTGCAGCCGTAGAGTGTTGTACGGGTCAGACCTGCTGCAGGCTTGCCTTCTGAGTCCAGAACCCAGTCACTCTGCTTTGACCGCTGGAGGCTGGAGGTGGGTGGGCATGGAGAGCTGTCTCAGGGCCCAGAGGACTATTGTGGGTACCACCTCTGCGCTGCAGGCTACTCTGCTTACTGTGGAGAACCATGTGGAGGCTGCTGAAAGCCTGATCAGGAGGTAATATTTAGAAATCATTTAGAGCATCAATTATATATATATATATATATATATATATATATATATATATATATATATATATATATATATATATATATATATATATATATATATTGTAGAGGCTGATATGAAATCATCATTATTGTGCATTTGTATCCAATACAATAATATAAAATCATATTGGAAAAATATGAGGAATGATAAAATGGAGGACTTGCAGAATAATTGGAGAGAACTGGAAATTAAACACAAACAACTGTCAACATGAAATACCTTTGAGGATATTAAAAATGTCAGAAATAAAATAAATGATACAAATACATAAAGTGGTTCCAAATCAACAGCATTTTAGTGTAGAAATTAAAAAAGTAATCACTGAAAGTACAGTAACAAGACCCTTCAACAAAAGGAAGACTAAATTATATATAAGTGTTTTACTAATCTTTATACTCTAAAGGTATCAGGTGGGAGTGAAGAAATAATTAGTCTGAGTAAGTCTGAAGAACAAAGTGCAAAAATGACAGTAGAAATAACAGAATGGAGCTTATTTAGGCCATTAGTAGTCCAGAACGGTCTACAGCTGAACGGTGTAAGGAGTTAAAGCCGGTGTTACTCCCCACTGGGCCTTAAAAGCACAAACGAAACAATAGTTTCAGTGATTTTTACTAAAGGCAAAGATGAAACAGATCAATGGAGGAATCCCTTCCTATACTGATCCAGAATTAGGGTTGGGCATTGTTTGAATTTGAACGATTCCCATTCTTCGTTCCATTCTGGTTCCTAGCGATTCCCGATTCTGATTCTTTCAAGTGGCAGGATCCAAAAACATTACAAGTTTTAAATGAGCCAGCTAACCTAATCTGACTTTTACATGAATTTTAATCCTATGAACAATAACATCACCTTCATTTAGAAAAGAAACATGTTCTCAAGAAACAAACAAAAAGACTTGCAGCTCAACCAGTGTGTTTGTTTCTGCCCACAACCAAAATATGGAGGAGCCTCTAGGATGAGAGTAGGGCAGGGCGATATGGCATAAAGTCAATATCACGATATATTGAGGATTTCACCTCAATAACAATAAATGAATGATAACTACAGGTATGCACAGAAACAAAAGTCTTAAAGGGACATGAACGTTTCCAACCTACACACATCTTTTCATTTTTTTATTATCAAATTTATTAACGTAGGAACATTTTTCTCAATAAGAGTCAGAAATTTCTATGATAAATTTTCGATTTATTGCCCAACCCAAGATGAGAGGCTAAATGTCTTCAATCTAACCAGAAAAGTCCAGCTGCTTTCAGCTAAAACTCTCAGGATGATCATGTCCAGGATGACTGAGAATCTAAACCAACGTGATGCAGCAGAGATTCAGTCAGAAGACAAACTGAAACTTAAATGTCGCTGCCGTCGGTAACAATCTAACAGATTTATAACATTAAAACTCAACAAACTAAATAGTTCAAAAATGAAAGAAATAATCTCTCAACTTTGCGTGTTGAGATTTGTTATATGGTTATAATTTTTTTATTTATTTACTATCCCTATCGCAGGGTTTCCCCCAGATTATTAGTTAAGCCTGGCGGATTCGGCCGTCGGGGGGGTCGCACGCTCCGTCCAGCAGCGCTCCTCCGTGAGAGCGGGGGTGGGGGGGTAGCACACGTTCCGCTGCTGTTTCTCACCAGTGTCAGCTGATAGAGGGCTCTAGTTTCACTGCGCCGTTCGTGTCAGCGGACACGGTAGGGTCGGGTCGGGGGGCGGGGCATGACGCTCAGCCTGGCGGGCCGCCAGACTTATAAAGCGCTGGGGGAAACCCTGCTATCGGCTCCTAGTGGCCAGAACCCGGTGTGGTCCACCACAGAGAGAGGCTGCTCTAGCATGATGACTTTAATTATTTTACAGGTTATCACTCAGCCCTCTGACGCTCACACAGACGAGTGTTGGTGAGACGCCGCGTTTGACTGCTGACGCTCCGTGTGTGTTTTTATTTCTGCAGTGAGACACTCACCTCACACCGCCCGAAGTTTGTTCTTTAAAACTTGTATTAAATCCACCACAATGATGCATTTTAATGAGCTTCCTCCGCACCACATTTTTCGCTGCAGGAATTAAAGTTTCCATTATGGAGTAAAAGTTCGGCAGACGTGTTTGCCGCTGTGCGCCCGTGCAGTGTGAGGAAAGGGAGGGAGGACGTGATGCTGCTCTCAGGGTCTCTGCGGGCTGCAGCTTAGGACTGACAGACAGCTGGTGGGATCAGCTCTGAAAGGCGTTGATCAGAATTTGCACATTGCGTGTATTTTTCTCGAAGATCGGCTGCAGATTCTTCTTCCGGTCGGCAGCCTGAGAATTAAAATGGAATCATAGCAAAGTAATTTGAGCGATTCCGGGAAACACTCCGTTAGTCCTGGTTCCAACCGATGCCCACCCCTATCCAGAAACCATCTTTCCTCATTAGGAAAACTTTACATCTCATTTAAGCTGCCTGTGTATACTTGACTTGTTTTCAAATAATCAAACTGCTAAAAAATTACAAAGGTTTTTTTCCTGCTTTCTATTTAATTTATCAGTATGTCGCAGTTATTTCTGATTTGTTATCTTTTAGGTTGACCTGTGTGGTACCTCCTTCTGTGGCTCCGCCTCCTCACCTGTATGCAGCCGATCCTCCCGCGTCCTACAGCCTTGAGCAGAAGTCCTTTCAGCGACGACTCAGCGCAGCTTTTGCCCCGCTCAGTGCAGACATCCACAGATTATCATCCAGACATTTCTTGACTTATTCTGACCTTCAGCTATTGCAGATGGACTCAGGTTGGCTCTCTACCTTTAAAGACAAACCAATTAGTCTATTTTAATCTCTTCTCATCACATCTGATCTAATCTTGTGGTGAAAGTGACTTTTCTTTCCTTTGAGTCGCCAGAAGCAAAAACATGCTCATAATAAATTTTGCTCCGTCTTTCTTTTTGTCTCCAAAGGTAAACTAGAAGCTCTCGCCATCCTGCTGCAGAAGCTCCGATCTGAGAGTAGACGAGTCCTGATCTTTACTCAGATGCTGAAGATGCTGGACATCCTGGAGGCCTTCCTGGACTACAGGCAGCTCACCTACGTGCGCATTGATGAAGGGCTCACTTCAGATGAAAGACAGGTAAAAAAAAATCACGTTTTCATTAGAAGATCATTGGAAGCGAATCTTCTAGAGCAGTTCTCTGTGCAGAACATGAATTATGTTTTAGTGTGTGGACATCATCAGGCATGCCTGGTCCTGTGGTTTAATCAGCATCTTCTAGAGACGAATGGATTCTTGTTTAACGGCTCACACAGGCTCTGATTCATCTGAAACTAGAATTATCAAAATAACTTTATAGTCAAGATTGTGGAAAGTAAAACTTCTACATAGAAAATCTTTTTTTTTTCCTAAGTAAATGAGTGTTTTAATGATGGTGATTTCACAGACAGATAAAAGTGCCTTATTTTCTCTTTCTAGCTGTTCAACAGTGACATGTTTGCAAACCCAAAAAGGTCTTTAAGTTCTTATTCTTAGATTGTGCTGAATATTAGAAACCTTCCATCAGAGGATGAAATCTGACTGCATTTTGAGATCTGTGGCGGGTTGGATTCACTAATCAGTTTTTTAAGAACAGTTCCAGTGTGATAAAAGCCTGTATAGTTGTTCTTAGCCTTTACCGGCTCTTGTTTGTGTGAACCTGCAGGAAAACATGAAGAAGTTCAACAGGAGCAGACAGGTGTTCTGCTGCATCCTGACCAACCGCTGCTGCTCTGCAGTTGGGACCATGGTGGATGCAGAAACCATCATCTTCTATGACACAGACCTCAACCCAACCATGGACACCCGCACACAGGAGTGGTGTGAAAAAATGGGGCGCTGTAAGGATATTCACATATACAGGTAATATCCCAAAACACGATCTAAAACCCTTAATTCACTATTGACTTTATGCCATATCGCCCCGGCCTACTCTCATCCTAGAGGCTCCTCCATATTTTGGTTGTGGGCAGAAACAAACACACTGGCTGAGCTGCAAGTCTTTTTGTTAGTTTCTTGAGAACATGTTTCTTTTCTAAATGAAGGTGATGTTATTGTTCATAGGATTAAAATTCATGTAAAAGTTCAGATTAGGTTAGCTGGCTCATTTAAAACTTGTAATGTTTTTGGATCCTGCCACGTGAAAGAATCAGAATCGGGAATCGCTAGGAACCAGAATGAAACGAAGAATGGGAATCGTTCAAATTCAAACAATGCCCAACCCTAATTCTGCATCAGTATAGGAAGGGATTCCTCCATTGATCAGTTTCATCTTTGCCTTTAGTTAAAATCACTGAAACTATTGTTTCGTTTGTGCTTTTAAGGCCCAGTGGGGAGTAACACCGGCTTTAACTCCTTACACCGTTCAGCTGTAGAGCGTTCTGGACTACTAATGGCCTAAATAAGCTCCATTCACTTATTCTGATCAATGGTAGTTAAAGACTGTAATGGTGTTCTTGTTAATCAGACTGGAGAGTGGCAATTCTATTGAAGAGAAGCTGTTGAAAAATGGCACCAAGGACCTCATCAGAGAGGTGGCTGCCCAGGGCACCGACTACTCATTGGCTTTCCTCACACAGGTAGGATCGACTCAGCTGTTCACATCAGTCTGTTACTAAATGTAATGAGGTTATTTGATGGATTTGTTGCTTTGGTTTAATTTAGAGGAGGATGTTGAGTAACCGACCTGATGTTGTGTGTCTGTAGCGGACAATTCAAGACCTGTTTGAAGTGGAGGCTGGTTCGGGGGTAAAGGTGGAGGAGTTTGTGGTTCTTCACCAGGAGCCGTCAGCCTCTGAAGCGATTTCTCCCAAAGTAGCACGACCCTACATCCAGGCTCTCCACAGCATCAACCTGGATGCTGAGTCCGAGGAAGAGGAGCCAGGAGACCCGGAGTTATCAGAGGAGTCGGAGAACCCAGCTAGAGAAGAGCCGGGCCTGATAAAGGAGCTGAATGCAGTCATGGAACAGGTAGACTTACAGGGTGTTTGTTCTTTAACCATTTAAAATAATAAACTAATACTAATGTTTTTTCTTTTATCTTTAATCAGCTAATTCCCATTGAAAGATATGCTCTGCATTATCTGGAGTACCTCCACGTCAGTGATGACGAAGCTGCCTTAAAGGTAAGAAACTTTGATTTAACTAACCTAAAGTGGTGTCTGTCCATGGGTTGGTGGAGTTTTGATCGTTTATGAGTGAGACTGATGGCTTCATGTTTGGTTTCTGTTCTCCAGGAAAAGCTGGAGTGTGTAAAGAGAGGCTGGGAGCTGCAGCAGCTGCAGAGACTGAAGGAGGAGGAGGAGAACCAGATGACGGACGGAGAAGAAGATTTGTTCACCTACACCAGAGAGGATGCTTACAACATGGTGGGATGATCCGTAATCTTTCTGTTTTACACGGTCCTGTAGCTGATATTAACTCTTTACATTCCAACAGGAGTATGTGTTTGATGCAGAGGACTGTCCTACAGAGATCATGCCGGTAAGACACCAGACCTTTTCAAATGCGTGTGATGTATTTCCTTATTGTCATTGTTAACCCCTGCTCTGCTCTTTCTGCTCTGTGCTCCTCTACCAAAGCTTTGGACTCCGCCCACACCGCCACAAGATGACAATGACATCTACATTGATTCGGTGATGATGTTGATGTACGACACCACGCCGATACCAGAGTCCAAACTGCCTCCAATCTACATCCGCAAGGAGCACAAGAGGCTGAAGATGGACCCCAATGGTAAAAGTCCCTAGCTGTTATTAGATTAGAGGCATGTGAGCAATGTTTCTGGGCTTCATCTTGTGTGTTTTTGTTCAGCTACAGCCAGACAGAAGAAGAAGCGCCATGGGGAGACGGTAATACCTCCCCGCTCGCTTTTTGAGAAGGCCAGCATGCTGAAAAATCGCAGAGAGGGTAAAGACCAGAAGAAGAATTTTTCCCTCAAGCAGCAGGCTCCTTTTGCCAAACCACTCCCGTCACTGGTCAAACCTGCCATGGAGGCTGGTCAGGACAACCCAGAGTGGATCATCAGTGAGGACTGGGCTCTGCTGCAGGTACTTCAGGCCTTTCACCCACTTTACGGTAGATGTTGATGTTTCTAATCTCTAATGAAACCTGTTGTTGTGGTGTGTCCATCAGGCTGTGAAGCAGCTGCTGGAGCTGCCCCTGAACCTGACCATCGTGTCTCCTGCACACACACCTAACTGGGACCTGGTGAGCGATGTGGTGAATTCCTGCAGCCGCATCTACCGCTCACCCAAACAGTGTCGCAACCGCTATGAGAACGTCATCATTCCCAGAGAGGAGGGCAAGGTAATGAACGTCTTCACTTTAACCCCAACCCTTTAGCATTATTCATCTAATCCACTTCACCCATTTTTCAGCTGGTGTATGAGGCCAACCCCAAAAAGAAGACCAAGAGCATTTATAAGGTATCCTGTCCTGTTTCTGACTGATGGATGAACCCTGCTGTTGCTGCTGTTTTCATTTCAGTCTCTGCTTTCAGTGTAAGAACAGCCGTCCTCTGAGAACCTGTCAGATCTACACCCAGGATGACAACGCCTCTCAGATCCAGCTGTACAGCAGCCGCTTCGAACTCATGAAGATAATAGCCAGCAAGAGGAGTCCACCCATCAAACCACTGTGAGTATTTGTGTCTGTAAACAAGAAAAGCATGGGTCTCGCCACATAGATCAGCAGCTCTTACATGATATGGTGATGAACCCAAACAGGCTCGGGATGAATCCTTTCCAGAAGAATCCCAAACATGCATCGGTCCTGGCAGAAAGGTGTGTTTAAAAACAGATAAGAGGTTTTGCTTCATAATAAATAAACCAGAGACCAAGGTTAACGTGTTTTTGTTTCTTTTTAGTGGGATCAGCTATGATAAGCCCCTTCCCCCCATTCAGGTGGCTTCTCAGCGGGCTGAAAGGATTGCCAAAGAGAAAAAGGTGACTTTCTGGTGTGTGTGTGTGTGTGTGTGTGTGTGCGTGCGTGCGTGCGTGTTAGGGCTGGGAGAAATACATCATCCATGACTGAAGCTGTTTTTACAAAACAATGCCATCAATTTGCCGCAACGCATGGCATCAGAAAGCTTTAGGTCGTTTATAAGTGGTCAGACTGTGGCGGTAATGTGGCGCAGTCGTGTCCTTTTTATAAAAGATTAGGTGGCATAAAGGAGGTATGGGGCGGTCTCTGCGCTGCCACGGATGTCACTTTATCTTGGACATTGACCTTGTGTCTGCTCTGTCTTCTTGATCCCCAGTGAGTCGTGGAGGATGGCTGCTTATACTGAGCCAGGATCCTCTGGAGGTCTCTTCCTGTTAAAAGGGAGTTTTCCTCTCTCACTGTCGCTGCATGCTTACTTAGTATGAGGATTACTGTAAAGTCACTGACACAAGTCAGTGACTTGATGCAATTTGCTGGGTTCCTTATATAGGAAACATTGTTTTCTGATTGGCTTAATGAACTGACCTGGATTGGAATGTTTACTATGTGAAGTGCCTTGAGACGACTCTTGTCGTGATTTGGCGCTATGTAAATAAAATTGAATTGAACATAACTTGCTTTCTATTGCGATTGAAGCCGCGATCATTACGTTTTTTCTAACAAGCCGTTCCTAAAGGTGTCCGTCCTCCAAAGTGCAGTGTCTGGTGATCTGAGCTCCAACGAAGAAAAGCTCATGGAGCGCTGCAGCACTCCAGTTTGCCGTCTCAGCTGATTTTGTTCAAAAAGCAAAAGCTACTGCTGGTGTTTACCTTCATTTTCAATATAGTAACTCCCCACGTCGTCATGACAACAACCTCTGTTGAGCCAAGACGCAATCGTTGCTTATAAGACAGACAATTACCGCAATATTACTACCAAGCGAGGTGGAACAAATGCCGCAAAATTCGCGCAACGCCATGCTGGCATGGCACTTTTTAAGACACATCGTTGCAGTAATATTATGCTGATTTGCCGGCACATTGTGTGTCTTGTAAAAAGGGCTTTAGTCCATTCAAATCAAAACCTACAAAGTCAAAAACTCCCCCTCATGCGTTCAGGTGTGATCCTCCTCATCCAGCTCAGCTGTTCAGACCCCCTTTATGTTTAATATCTCAGCAACATTATGTGCAATTATCTGGTTTACAATGCAGCACCATTTTGGTCAAGTTAATCAAATCACCTGACACTTTTAACGACGTATTAAAGGCCGTAAGATTAAAAAATGGAGTGTGGTATCATTTTAAGATGAGCAAAAACATGAACCTAAAGGTGTGGTTCACTGATAACAATAGAATATCCTGCCTTTTTATAACACCAAATGTTTTTCATTATATATCTCCAACAGCAGCTGTTACCCAGACTGCTGCAGGCTGTTACACACAGATAATCCAGTAAACTCATTTTCTGTGTATTACTGTAATCGGTGTGAGAGAGACCAGTTCCTCTCACCACAGCGCTCTCGTCTTCACCTGTGAGGCAGAGTGTTGTCAGATCACACCAAACGCTGCATCTGTGCTTGATATTTCTAGTTTTAGAATCAGAATCAGAAAAGGTTTATTGCCATTGTCAGTGAACAAGCAGTTCACAAACTAGGAACTTGTTTTGGTACTAATGTGCTACATATAACATGAATAATAAATTTCAAAAATAGAATTAGTAGAATAAAATATAATAAAACTAGCATAAAACATTCAGCTATAAAAATGGCAGGTAAAGGTAATATGGCCGATAACGTGACGTTATGTCAAGTACAGAAGACGAGCATGGTTGTGTGTTTATAAGCTGTTCACAAGTCTAACGGCAGATGGAAAGAAGCTGTTCTTATAGCGGGAGGTTCTGGTCCGGATGGACCGTAACCTCCTGCCCGAGGGAAGCGGCTCGAAAATTTTGTGACCCGGGTGCGAAGGGTCAGCTGCTATCCGGCCTGCACGCCCCCGAGTTCTGGAGACGTACAGGTCCTGGAGAGATGGAAGGCTGCAGCCAATCACCTTCTCAGCGGAGCGCACAATGCGCTGCAGTCTGTGTTTGTCCTTAACTGTGGCTCCAGCATACCACACAGTGATGGAGGAGGTGAGGATGGACTCAATGATGGCCGTGTAAAACTGCACCATCATCTGTGCCGGCAGCTTGGCCTTTTTCAACTGCCGCAGAAAGTACATCCTCTGCTGGGCCTTTTTGAGCAGGGAGCTGATGGATGGCTCCCACCTAAGGTCATGCGTGATGGTGGTTCCGAGGAAGCGGAAGGAGTCCACAGTGGTGACAGGGGTGTCCGTCAGGACTGTCCTGTGTTTTTTATTGTCATTTATAACAGATTCATTCAGGTTTTTCTCCATAATAGTGAAGCTAGTCTGTTGAGACTCTTAACTCGGCTAACACAAGACCTTTCCATCTGTGTGCTATTAGAATGTAACAGGAGCGTTTGCAAAGAGAGCCTCCTAAATCTATCTTGTATTATTCATTGATGAATACTTTGAGACACCAGTGTGTTTTTTCCTTGAACTAAAAAAGTTCTGGTTTATGGAAAAGCCTGATCTAGGTGTGGTCTCTGTTGATGTTTTGGTTGCTCGTCTGCAGGCCCTGGCAGAGCAGCAGAAGGCCCAGCAGTTGGCCCAGCAGCAGGCTGGAGCTCCCCAGGCCCAAGCTGCTCCTGGTCAGGCCCAGACCCCAGCAGTTGGCCAAGCTCAGGTCCCTCAGGCTGCAGGAGTGGCTACAGCCGCCGCTGTGTCTAATGCAGCAGTGCTGGTGAGAGCATCTTCTACCAGCGTGAGACTCCTCCCACCTTTTAACGTTTGACACGACTGTTTTGTGTTTCAGGCTGGAGCCATAAAAAATGCCACTGTAGGAACAACCATCCAGACTGGTATGTTCACGCACGCGCACGCACGCACACACACACACACACACACACACACACACACACACACACACACACACACACACACAACACACACCATATCACTGTGTGCTGATGTGATGAGTTAATTATTCTCTGTGTTTCTCAAAGCCACTGTAGGGGGGAATGTGATTGTGAACACAGTGGCTGGAGTTCCCCCAAGTCCCTTCCAGGCCAATAAGCGCCTGGCATCCCCAGTCATACCAGGCACCCTGTCTGTGAGTCATGTTCACCCTTTACTGCTGTTCTGGAATTCATTTAGCCTTCGAGCAGGCATGAAGAACCATCCTTGTTCTGTTTCTGTTTGTCAATGCAGCCCGGAGGCACAGCTGGAGCTGCAGTGGTCCACGCACAGCAGAGGACTGTTACAGCTGCTGCTGCCCCTGCTGAAGTGGTGGCTATGGCGACGGGTCAGGGTGTTCGAGCTGTAACCCCAGTGACTGCGTCTGCTGTGGTTTCTACTACTCTGAGCCCGGTGCAGTCACAGACCCGCCCACTGGTCCCTCAGGTCACTGCAGGTGCACATCCTTAACGCTTCCCCAACACCTTTTTGTTTGTTTTTCCTTTACATCGGACTCATTTGGGTTTGTGCTTCTAGCCACAGGTATGCCTCTGACACCAAAGTCTCTCACCCCGGCCCACCTGCAGATACTCCGACAGCAGCAGCAGCTGCAGCAGCAGCAGGCCACGTCCTCTCAGATCAAAGCTGTTGGCAAAACTCAGGTAAATTATAAACAAAACCCACGCCTTACAGCATGTAATCTGACATGAAAATTCTAATCAATAAACCGTTAAATTAACCAGTTTGAATTATTTTTGCAGGAGTTGATAAAAATGCAGAAACATAAGGTGCCGTTACAGCATCAGCAGCAGTTGACTGCAGCCGTTGTCCCGGCCCAGGGACAACAAGTCCCGGTGACCCAGCAGACCGGCCAGGTGCAGCATGCTCAGGTTAGCCAAGCCAGTCCTCAGATAGCTGTGGCAGCATCCAGAACTGGGACTCTGGTGGCCACAAACACCCTGCAGGTGACCACCAGACTGGTGAGGAGACATTTAATCTCACATGAATACAAAATGGACATGTTGAATGGTTTTTGTGACTCACCAAGAAGACACTAGGCTGGTTTACATCACCAGAAATATTTGTTTGGGATGTTATGAAAAGACAAACTGAAGTTTTGTGCTAAGATAATAATCATATTGTTTTATTTCTCAGACCCGAGTTCCCCCCCAGGGACAGATCCAGGCCCAGGCAGGACAGACAGCTCAGGTTACCCTGACTAAGCCTCCTGTCGTGTCCGTACCGACTGTGGTCTCTGGAGTGACCACGCTGCCAGGTATTAGTGTGGCCATCAGCCAGGCACAGAAGACAGGTGTGTTCAAAATGGTCTTCCGCCTAATGTGGATCTTATGTCTGTTATGGAAGAGACAAACATGAAGAGGTTGCGTCATAGATGGCATAATAATAACATTTAAAGGGTGAAATAAGGACATACTGTTATGATGGCTGTCCTAACGGTTTTCTGGTTGTCCTTCAGGTGCACCCATGCAGACGCTGCCCTTCACCCAGATGCAGGTCCCACATCTGATCACCATGAAGAAACCCCAGCTGCAGGCAGCATCTGCAGCTCCGCCGAAGGCAGGGCAGCCGCAACAGGGGCAGGCTGCTGTTCAGCAGAAGGTAGTGACATCACATCTGTCGACCAATCAGCAGCTAAACCTGCATGTTGGGTTTTCTCTTGTTTTCCTCTAACTTAGATGAGCTTTTGTTGGCGCCCAACAGCCGGCACAGGCAGCATTCTGGTTGAACAGGATCCTTCACTGATCAGCATGGAAAACATGGAACAATAAAACATTTAAATTCAGGATTATTTCAGTAAATACAGGAAAAACAAATGTTCAACATTACTTTTTTAAAAACATCAGTTTAAGAGATTTTTCAGTTTTCATTGAAAAAAACATTTTTTTTTCTTGTGCACACCCTCTGAGGTTAAAGGTCAGCCTGCTGCCTGTCAAGCAAGAAATCTGACCTGAGATCATCTAAATTTCTGCCAGTTTTTTTTATTAGACATAATAATAATAATAATAATTATTATTATTATAATATGTATAATAATAATGGACTTTTACTGACATGTTTCACATCACCTTAGAGGTGTCGTCATCAGCCAGTTTTACTTATGGAGTTCTGTTTACAGTCTCACAATGTTTCAACTTTTACCCAGCCTGTCCAGTGGCTCATGAAGTGTTTTCTGACAGGCCCAGGATCAGTTAACACTCATGCTGTTATCCTCTTCCTTTCAGGTCAAACCTGTTAGTTTGACCATGTTCTGTTCTCTGGTTTATTATTAGATTGGCAGCCAGCAGGTAACCATGCAGGCAGCCCAGTCGGCTCAGCAGCAGCAGCAGAAAGGGACCTATACCACCACACCACACCAACAGGGGATCAAGCCCCAGTTCTTCACTACAGCATCCATCTCCCAGGGCCAGAAAACCGCTGCTGCCCAACAAATCCAGGTAGCACACCACTGACAGAAGCCATTATCGAAAACACCACCATGCATCTTTATTCTGTGGAGTTGTGTGCTGGTGTGAGGTTTTCCTGTGTGCTGCTCCTCTCAGGTGGCTAAACTCCCACAGATAGTGCCGCCAGCTGTGGCCAGTATTCAGCAGATTGTGTCTTCTCCTCAGCAGGTAAAAGCTTTGACATGTCTGTTTCTCTGGTTCTGGATCCTCCTCAGCAGCTCTTTGAGGAAGAACCATGAAGCAGATTAAATCACATCCACTTGGTTAAGCCTTTGGGCCCTAGGCCCCACACTTTAACTAGTATATTTCTGTAACCACAAAGTCTATTTGATTAGCCTGGCAAGCCATCTTATAAATGTGAATATACAGTCCGGCCACGGTCCTTTGACGACTTTTAGTCGTGGGGCGGGATCTACGGTTGTATTTCAATCTGTCCCCACATGCTGTTGGATAACAGACAACATGACGTACTCACCGCTGCGATGTCAGTCAATGATGCAGACCGCCACACCCCGTCAAAGAAGACACAAATACAGGTCCTTCTCAAAAATTAGCATATTGTGATGAAGTTCATTATTTTCTGTAATGTACTGATAAACATTAGACTTTCATAGATATTAGATTCATTACACACAACTGAAGTAGTTCAAGCCTTTTATTGTTTCAAATATTGATGATTTTTGCATACAGCCATCGACATATAAATATTGGACAATGGGTTTCCATAGACTCCAATAACACGTTTTTGAGACCAAATGGGAGGTGGCCACCACCGCCATTTTGACCGTGTCACAGGTTCCGTCAAGCCCAGACAATTCCACAAAAGGGAAGAGAGGAGGAGCTGAGGGTGGGGCTGTAAGGCTGGGATCAACTGACGACACCCGGTCGAACTAGCTACAAGCTAACCTGAAGCTAACGCAGACGTGGGAGCTAAGCTAACGGAGGTAGCAACCTAGCTACAACCGGAGTTAACTGTGCACAACACCAGAGCTTCTGAGTCAGAGATACACCGGGCTGACCGCTGGGTAAAACGGGGTGGAACACAGAGGTCTCCGAGACCTCCACAAGCCGGCAGCCGCACAGCAGACAAGCGCCGCTGCGATCTAAGATGCGCACAGCTGCCGCTGGGGAGAACCGGGTGGAAAGGTTTCCATCCCAGAGCTCCGCAAGTCGGCAGCCCGCGCAGCAGACAGAAGCCGCGATCAGACAGAGATGCGGGGAGGGCAGAAGCGGGTGGAAAACTTCAGTCTCCCAAGAGTGCCACAAGCCGATAGTGGGAACCCAGCTCCACCAACATGTTATATTTCAACACATTTTCTAAAGTGCAGCATTATGTTAAATGCACTGGGTTTTACCCTATTACATTTAAATTTCATGGTTAAACAGTACATGTTAAAATCTAAGCTCAGCTCGGCAGTGACCTAAAATACATAAATATAATTTTACTTACCGAAAAAAATGAAGTGGAGACTCCTTGGACGCTCTATTAGTGCAATTAATGCCACAGCAAGTCATTTTGTCCAACAATTGCACAAATAATATCCCAAAAAGAATACACAAACACAGAGACTCAAAATCCCGGAACAGTTTCCAGGCCAGACCGAGGCTCAGACTGAGGCCTTTTCACGGAGCTAGCTCTGTGGTCACGTGGGTCTGATGCTCATTAATTATACAGAATTTTAGGCTTTTAATACACTTAAACAGAAGAGTGAGAAAAAAATTCACCCCCCTCAGAGTTGTCATGAGTGTAAACTAGATCATTTAAACAAAAAACATGTTTTGGTACCAGGTAGGGTTGTCACGGAGTGAAAATTTACCACAGTTTTCGGTATTATCGCGGTATTTTTTTAAACGTGCTACATTTTCACACAATTAAATAAACCCTGTATGTCAGGAAATATTGTCCTCAGTTTGTGTCCAAATTTTACTTAAAATGTGTTATTTTGTAATTATGTTGTTTATTTGTTAAAAATTTTTCCCTTTAGTCTTTAAAATACCAATATTTGCCCATAACTTATTTTTTGTCTGTTTGATGTCATCATTTTAAACATATTAGATCAGATGATACTCAGTACTCAAGTAGCCTTCTAATCAGATACTTTTTTTTACCCTTACTTGAGTAATAAGCCCTATATCAGGAAAATATTGTCCTCGGTTTGTGTCCTTCCAGTGAGCTTTGAAGATTTGGGAAAATGTCATCAGGCAGTAATTTTAAATTCATAATTATTCTCGGAGAGAGACCAACTCTTATCTGCCCCTGGGAGCCCCGTAATGCATAGCGTCATTTCAACATGGGGGTGTCCGCGACACGGTTTATATGCAGGCAGCGGCGCTGCGGCTGCTTTATATAGCGACTCGTTGCATTCTCCCTCAACCCAAACCCTCGGATCACGCATTTTAGCTAAAACGCTAATGTTAGCTTGCCTTGCGTTGACTATAGAGTTGTGGGTGATGGTCACTTAGATGTGTCATGAGATTTTAAGCGTTGCTGCCTTTGACAGACACTTTTTCTGCACGTGCTGCAAACTGGATAGCCGTCTTCTATCAACTGTCCCTCTGCATTCTTCAAATATCCAAAAGATGCCCGTACTTCTGACTTTGTCTTCTTTGAGGGATAAAAAAATGTCCTCCTGAGCACTGCCGTCTCCTCCTTTGGCCATTATTTCAGCTTTAGCTTCAAGAAAGTTTTGGTTGTAAACAACAAAGCGCGCGTGTGCCGCCGGCAACTTCAGCAGATGATACGGTGGCTGGTAAGGGTCACAGTGCCTACACCGCAGCCACGGTAATCCACCGAGATAATATAGTTTTTTTTAAAACATGACGGTTATTATTATTGTCAACTTTTTTACCGGGGTTTACCGCTACACCGGTTACTATGACAACCCTAGAACCAGGCTGTTAACATGTTTATTTCTGCTGTGAAAATAGTATTTTTAACATGGGAGTCAATAAGGATTTGCTCGCTTCTGACACCAGCCCCCAGCGGATGAGGGGGGAACTGCAATTTTTGGTACTTCCGGGTTGAACTCAATTTTTGAGCCGCATTGTGGGGGCTTGCATACAGCTCATGAAAACCCAAAATTCCTATCTCAAAAAAATTAGCATATCATGGAAAGGTTCTTCAAACGAGCTACTAACCTAATCATCTGAATCAACTAATTAACTCTAAACACCTGCAAAAGATTCCTGAGGCTTTTAAAAACTCCCAGCCTGGTTCATTACTCAAAACCGAGACTGCTGACCTGACTGCTGTCCAGAATAGAGCTCTGCACTGAAGCCCTAGGCCCTCGGGTCGGCCCGGCCCGACGGCCGGGCTTCGGACCAACGACTGTGCAATTACCTCGGGCCGGGCCGGGCGCCTTTATTTTTAATCGAAATCATCAAAAAAATTGAAACACAAACGCAGCAGTAGAGCCCTGCGCGGGACTGTTTTCTTCATCCCGCTCCTGCTGAATTTCTGACCATTACCGCCTGCAACCGCAACGTGTGTGTTACACTCCCGCCCGCACCTGCAGCGTACATGTCTACTCCCGCCCACAACCGCAAAACTCAGAGAAATTATTACCTCACAATAAACGAGATGTATTGAGTTTGCGTCCTCAACACGTCATTTTATAGGTTATCCGCTTTCATCACAGCGCTGCGCTCCGTTTCAATCAGGCTGTACAGCAGGATTTCCCCTCGTAGTGATATTTTCTCTAACTCTGATTGCTTCGTGCTATAGATCGTTGGAAAGCTGCTTTTATGTACTTTTAGGAACCGTTGGAATTATTTGAATCTGATCAGCCATTCAAAAGTTATAAAACGGAGCATTTTGGATGACAAACTCGCACGTCTCTGAATCTGTGTTGTGATTCGTTGCGCTCAAGACAGGGAATCCCGGTGGATACCGTAATGTATTGTATATGCACGGAAAGCCCCATTTTTAATCTTTTCAGCACTTTTGGAAGTTTAATGATATCTTGAACTAGAGCAGGGATTGGCAACCCGCGGCTCTTCCATCCATCTGATGCGGCTCTCTGTGCTTATAAAATAATGAATGGATATTCAAATAAAATGCTTTATATTTTACTGAATTAATTTTATATCTGTAAGTCAGTTCTATGTGAAGATTGTCTGCGTAAACCTGAACAGTTCCAACCCAGTCTTACTGTGAGACCGGGTTGGGTCACGCTTGTGCGTAATCATATGCGCTTTCTGAGCTGAAGAGGATGTGAGATTCTGGGCTTCTCCTCAGACGGCTCCTGGATACGTCGCACATTGGAGACAGGAACAAGCGCTATTCAGCCAAAGTTTCATAATCAGGGAACATTTTATAAGTGACAAGTCTCTCTGAGTGACAGGGTTTGGAAAACACTCGCTTCAGTGGGAGGAAGCTTCCCACATGTGCTCTGGTTCTGCGACGCGCTCAGCTGCGCTGAGCAATGTCCAGCACAGATGTTCAGATGGGAATCTTTTCTTGGGTGATTTAGCTACATCTGCAATGTGCATAACGATTAAGATGTCAGATCGTCTGCATGCGTCGGGGTAATTTTTTCTATTTTTCGTCAAAATTAACGGTCAAATACGGGAACTATCTGGTCAACACAACACAAACCCTGCTCTTGACTGTTTTGTTTTCTTGTGAAAATTGTTGGAAAGAGATAAAATTTAACTTGATTACCACCAGAGCCTGCGCCGTTATCTCCGTGACGGTAATTGAGGGGAAAACAAATTGATCGGATCCTGCACGTCTTTTAACACATTGGTCAGGATTGACGCACTTTGTTTTCATTTAGTTGGTTAAAAAAAGTCGGGCTTGGGTCGGGCCAGAGAATCCTGAAAACCTTTTCGGACCGGGTCGGGCTGGGGCTCCACCCCCTCGGGCCGGGCTGGACACGGGCTCAGATTTTAGGCCCGTGCAGGGCTCTAGTCCAGAAGGCCATCATTGACACCCTCAAGCAAGAGGGTAAGACACAGAAAGAAATTTTTCAACGAATAGGCTGTTCCCAGAGAGCTGTATCAAGGCACATCAATGGGAAGTCTGTGGGAAGGAAAAAGTGTGGCAGAAAACACTGCACAACGAGAAGAGGTGACCGGACCCTGAGGAAGATTGTGGAGAAGGACCGATTCCAGACCTTGGGGGACCTGTGGAAGCAGTGGACTGAGTCTGGAGTAGAAACATCCAGAGCCACAGGCGTGTGCAGGAAATGGGCTACAGGTGCCGCATTCCCCAGGCCAAGCCACTTGTGAACCAGAAACAGCGGCAGAAGCGCCTGACCTGGGCTACAGAAAAGCAGCACTGGGGCCTCATTTATCAAGCTTGCTTATGCACAAAACGGGGTCGGGAAACTGCGTAAGCACCTTTCCATGCAAACTGTAGGATTTATCAAAGAAATCTTAGCTGAAAAATGTGCGCAACTTTAAGTTGACTAAGGACCTGGCTTACACACATTTTGGACATGAAGAGCACCTGCAGTGCTGCTGCTGAGAAGGATAAAATTATGAAATCCTGCAGCATTATCACTTGTACAGCTTCGTTTTCACACAGAACAAGAACCCCACACGTGCGCACACAGCTTGAAGTGCAAAATACGGAATGCAGAATATCAGCAGGGGGACAGATTGAGACAGAGTGTCATGCGTCTTTGACAGTGTGAGTGTCCTTTCACTGTGACCCAATTGATCATGCGACCTGGCTACTTGGACAAGGGAGATCTCCATTTGGGTGACTGGTTAGCGTGTGTGACTTTCACCTGGGAGTCTGGGTATTGAATCCTGTTGGACCATTTTCTTTATATCCACCACAGATCTCTCTGAAGAATTCACAACATTGACTGCTTCAGCAACGCTGTGCCACTCCATGGATTTTCTCTTTATTTGTTTTTGCCAAAGCACTTCCTTTCATTTCTCCACCTCACCCACAAGTACCTCAATTTCTGCTTCTGTGAAATTGCGCTTCCTTGATCTGCCTTGATCTACGGTCGCTATCGTCATTGGCAGAGCGCTGCAACAGCCGGCTTATGTATATGCATGAGATCCACAAAGCACTTTGCATTGACTATTTATACCAGTAAGTGGGCATGGTGAGGGCGGGATGTGACTAAAAAGCAGCTGAGAACCTGTTAGATAGCTTCTGATTGATGAAGCAGAGATTGAGTGCAGCTGTGCGTACTCCATGTTTGATAGATCACAAACCTACTTGACGTAAGGACATTTTTTTTGCTGAGCTTAAGTACGGTTTTGGTTAGGATTCTACGCAATGTTTGATAAATGAGACCCTTGGACTGTTGCTCAGTGGTCCAAAGTACTTTTTTCGGATGAAAGCAAATTTTGCATGTCATTCGGAAATCAAGGTGCCAGAGTCTGGAGGAAGACTGGACAGAGGGAAATGCCAAACACAGAACACAATATCAAGTTAATACAAGACTCCTGGGACCAAGCAGGTTGAATTTATGTATCATATGTGTGGGTGCATATTTCCTTTGAGGCAGAAGACGATTGAAAACTCAGCCAATGAGAGAGCAGCGAAGGAGGGGGTGGGGGGTGGGGGAGCGGAGGCAGTGACCGATGCATGCTCGAGCCGTTTTCAGCACTGTCTTGTCAAATGCACCTCGTACATTACGAAAAAAGTAAATTTAAATATTCAACCGAAAAAGAGGCTGAAGAAAACCTAGGGAGTACTGAAGAAACGTGAGCAACAGTGAAGCAAGCACAGAGAGATCCGTTACTGTCTGTGAGTGTGCATGGATGCATGGGCCGGACTGAGCTTCCGGCTGCAGTTTTGTGTGTAGGGAGGGGCTGGCGCTCCATGTGACTGGCCAATCACAGAGCGTGAAGACAGTCAGTTACCCAATGAGGATTTTTCTTCAGCACGATTACAGATATTTACGAGTTTTACTCGTTTCATGCTCGTATTCATCAAAAATGCTTTATCCGCTCATCCCTAGCTGCAACCACCCTGCCCTGCCTCCTCCTCCTTACTGCCTGCCCGGCTGTGATCACAAGCAACATCAGAGTAGTTCCCGCTGCTTCTTCGGGAAACAGTGCAAAAAAAATCTATAAAATGGGATCTTGTAGGCGTGGCGCTGGGATTTCAGCCGTGGCGGGCCGCCACGGCTACGTCTATATAAGGGAAACACTGTACCAACAGTAAAACTGAAGACATCACTTTGAAGCTGACAAAAAACCTACTAAATTTGAGAAAATTATTAGTGCACTATGTAATGATAATAGAGAGTAAATTGCTTGAAAAGCTATTTATATTATTACCACCACTTGTGACCAATAGCTGTGATACTTTATATAAATAGAATATCCCCTGCTTGGTCTTAGGATGATTAATTAGAAGATCCTAGGATTCTTTTAATTATTAAGGAATCGTTCACACTTCGCTTTGATTCAAGAAACAGTCGGGTTTATAAACAAAGTAAGAATTTATTTACAAACCATTAAGACTTGACAAATTGTTTAAACTATTATTTACTGTGAGTGGATGCGAACTAAAGGACAGTCTGGAACCTTTGAGTGAATATAATGTATTCAGAATCTCCTTTCTCAGAGCTGAGTTCTGGATGGAAAAAATTTGGTTTGCAAATAAACAATAAAGATGTTATTATCAGAACCACATTCAGACGCTATCTGTGTTTCTACATTACCCGGATTATAAGACCCTCTTGGTGGATCCGAAAGTGAGAGGTCGGATGCTCGCTGGCACCGGAGGGCTGTAGAGGACCGAGGTGCTGGTTCTTTCAGTCCGGAGATGTCTCTCGGGTCACGACAGATGGATGAAACTGAGCGTCTTAAAAATAACTCTGAAGGAGTTTGGAGTCAGCTTTGTTCTGCAGGAAAACAATCTTGTTGTTCAGCTTTGCAGGTGCGAAAAAGGTTTAAGGTTTTGACGACGTGTCAAAATCTTTATGGTTAGAGAGGAGCTAAAGATGACCGGTCTGAAGCTCGCTCTAGAACTGACTAATTACCCAAAGCCATCTAGTTTTAAAGAATTGATATTATGGTTTGGCCAGCTAATCAGGGGCTGACAAGTTTGAGAGATGTTACCAAGCATCGCAGAGACACACCCTCTGTGATGGAGACTCTGAATGTGGGCGAAAGGTTAACTTATGTCATGCATTAACTTAACTTTACTTGACCTCGTCAATAAACATACTAAAACAATCATTGAGCACAGATTAATGAACATTTCATTATTTATAATTGTAAATGGCAGTATTTAATGATTATCTTTAATTATAAAATCTTCTTTCTTCTTCTTGGAATAAAGGAGTTTCTTTTAAAAGAGTTCCTCCTTGGAGGAGAAAATGTTTATTGTTTATCATTTATTATCTCTGCAGTCCAGCTGGTGTGTGGAAGTAAGCTCTGATTAAAGGGGCTACATGCAGACTCTCCGACTCCTGTCTGGGGAAAATACAGTAAGATGTGTCATAGCCAGGGTAAGTTGACCTGGCTGTGCATTTGACCTGTGGGATCTCAAAATCAGGTCATTTCATGGCGTTACAACTATAAAAGATGTGGTCGGTGGAAATTTGTGTTTCAAGATTTCATATATCATGCATTTAACAGAGCTCAGCTGCTCAGATGTCATTTCAGACCTCTGAAACGTCTCCTCGCCATTCAAAAACTGCTGCACCTAATGGAAAAATTCAAAAAGCGTGAGCGGCAGAAGGCTTTGATGGTCATCTGTGTGAATTTTTATGTGCCTACCATGAATTGTCTAGAAGGTATGATGAGAAAATTTTAGCTGTCTGAAGCCGATCGGAGGAGAAAATCTCTCTTCCTTTAACATGGGTTTCAATGGGACAGAATCGGGGTCTCTCCTCCTTCTGAGGCTTGTAGCGAAAGAAATGTAACACTTAAAAGGACTTTACGGAGTTTTGAAATTTTATGCTCACGATTGCCCCCTCAGGCCAAAAGTGTAACGGCAGCTTCAATAGTAGGCTCGTGCACGAGGCGCGCATGCTGTACGTGCACGCTCCTTAACGAAAATAACAGCTGAGACAGTCCTGTGTGTGTGTGTGTGTGTGTGTGTGTGTGTGTGTGTGTGTGTGTGCGTGTGCGTGTGTGCGTGTGCGTGTGTGCGTGTGCGTTTGTGTGTGGCCCGGAGAACAGAGGACAGGAGAACGCGCAGCTAATTAATTAAATAATTTGGTTCTGTACCTTTCTCTTCAGCACAGCCGACAAAGGTTTAAGATGGGTCAGTCCTCCTGCATGCTCAGATCATTCCCTTCCCTTGCTTGAAAAATTGTTCCAAACTGAAAGTTGAGCCCACATCTTTTTTATCTGTGAATTCAATGCCGTTCGGCGAGTCTCAAATAAAAATTTGGGCATCTTACTGTAAAAAAAATATACCATTGATGTAAAAAAGAAACTCTAAATAAATTATGTTCACATCCAGAATCGAACCCGGGTCTTTCACACGAGAGTCCGCCGTCTTGCTGGGTGAGCTAATGCACCAGTTACGTTTATTGTATCTGTAGCTTTTATATCCTTGATGACAGCTGAAACAACGTTCAAAGAACGGTTCGGAGCGAAAATGGCTATTTTTTTTGCTAATTTGCAGGAAATATCTAGAAGAAAGTAGCTAAGGGTCCTCAGAAATGTAGCTAGGTTCATCACTAAACGTTAGGAACAGCGACAAAGTCGCTGAGTTGGCACTACCTCTCTCTCTGCTGCTAAAGCTACTGATAGCAAATGCTACGGGCTATGCGTGAACGTGCATGAAGCAGCCTGCTCGACCCGAGCAGCTCTCTTTTTCTGTGATTTTACAGAAAAACAGGCAATCACAGTAAAAATGCCAGGGCTCATTCTACAGGACCAGGGCATTGCAAGTTTTGGCTGTCAAACTTCCATAATGCCCCTTTAAGGACAAAATGAAACCCTTTCTGAAAAGCTGACAAAAATTCATACTTTTTGAGATATAATTTTTTTCGGTACTCCAAACGGTCTGGGTGTTGCAAAGAGTTGTTTCCAGAAAATGTGAAGGTCAAAATTTAGAGTGTGGAGTTTTCAGTTTAGAGTGGTGAGAGACACTTTTTTTAATTTTGAATATTCTCAAAGAAATGAACAAAACGACCACAATTTTTGGAATACATTCGTGATTTATAGCTCAAAACGAAGGTATATCCGTTAGCTGCAAGCCAGCATGCGTCTCATTTCAGTCGGACTTACGGTTTTCTCAGGACAATGCCAGAAATGGAGCAAAGGAGGGTCATTGCTCCTATCTCTGCACATTATAATTTTTGTGATTTTTTTCTGAAAATCTCAAGCCGTACCTCAACTTCTACCTGTGATTTTAGAAAAACTGTAATAGATATGTAAAAGATTTTTTAACCATTAATAGCTGAAAGTCTTGTGAGTTTGTTGAAACTTGAATGAAGCCTCTAGGTTAAAGTTAACATATAAGAGTAAGAGTTCAAAAAAGTGATATGATTGAGCTGAAAACTGAGCAATCCCATTCATTTTAGTGGAACCAAAAATCGCAGGAAAAGCTGAATATCTCAAAAAGTATAAAATATTTTAATACCAAAAGTCATTGCCGACATAAGTTGAATGAGCTGAACGTTTTGATACCAAAATTGAAGAATTGTGGAAGTAGTTAAATGCCAAAAAAAAAACGTACGGAAGAAGAATAATAAACTGTATAACTAACTATAAAGAGAAACAGGATCACTAACTGTAAAGCATTCAAACAATTTACTTTATCACAATATGCTAACTTTTTTGAGAAGGACCTGTACATCCTTTTTCTAAATAAAGTACTTCTATCTGCTCTTGACTCAAAGAAAGCCCACGTTGAAATAGTCCAAAGTTGATGCTAAAGCCATTTCAAGCGAACTGTTGCCATCTTTGTATTGGTAACATCCCACCAACCAACAGAGTGCTGTGATCGGACCACTAAGGAGCTGTGGCCATCTTGTTTTTTCTCAGTCGCATCATCCCACCCACAAGGCTGATAGAGCGCTGTGATTGGATTACTATGGATGTCGCTCAACAAGACGGTCCGCCATTACATTGTGGAAGAACTACGTAAAACAATACATAGTTTTTCTAAATAAACGCGATGTGATTGGCCAGTCACAGTACTGTCTGGAGCTGCGAGGTTCTGATGGAGCTTAGTGGTTAGCTAACTGTATGCTAAGCCCTGATTTGAATCTGAATCATTTTATTGCCAAGTAAGTGAGAGTTTCACGTTAGCAGAAGTTTGCATGAGTAAAATGGTGCACACATACTAATTTAGGAAAGTTGATTAATAAGATAAGAAAACATGCATTTCTTAGCTCAAAATAAACATGATAGTTTGGGGCGCCCACAACTTTTCACCTTGTAAATCACTTTTACAGTGAAGAGCAAAGGATCAGCAGGCGTGTGTGTTTGTGTGTGTGTGTTGCTGCCGAGGGACGCGCAAAAAGTATGTTGCCTTAGAGGGGGCGTGATGGAAAATAATTGGGAACCACTGTCCTACAGCAATTATAACACTCCTTCCCTGGATTGTCTTCTGTTATCCAACCTGTTAACCATCTTTGTTAATATTGTTAAGTCATTCAGTGACAAAGTTGTTTTGAATCGCTTCTGGCATAGGCTGGACTCTGAAGCTATTCCAGAAGCTTCATCATACAGTCTTCTATCTCTGTGACTATTTGTCAGTTTGGATGATTGACACCTCTTTGGGATCAGTAGGTCCAACAGAATGAAGCGTTACTCATCAAAATGAGATTGACAGTACCATTGGCCAATCATACTCGTCAAAACATGGATATGCACGAACAAAGAACTGGGCCAGCTGTTGGGGATTTTCTCTGTTTAGTCTGGAGCTCTGCACAACACAGTGATGCCACCAACTCCCCTAAGTCTCCATGCACCGGTGTTATGTTGGAGGGATTTCTGATCACTCTTTAGATTGTAGTTTAAGTTGTTTGGAGCACATAAAAAGGTTGTATGTGGCCTTGTAGCCGAGGTTCTGCAGCTTCTTTAGACTTTAGATATTTATTGATGTTTTGGGCATGAATTTTGCTGCTAAACCTTAAAGTGTTAACAGGCCTGATGTTTGTCTGCAGATCCAGGCCCAGACCGTGACTCTGACCCAAGCAGCCACATCAGCTCCCGCTCAGGTTCAGATGATTCCTGCAGGGACGGCCACAGCCCAGGTGGTACAACAGAAGATCCTCCAGCAGCAAGTGGTGGCAGCTGCCCCCTCCCCTCAGATCCAAACACCACCTCCTCACAGCCCCGCCCAGCAGCCGGCTGCCCCCTCTGCTGCAGAGTCTCCGGTACAGCAGCCTGCCCCGACCCAACAACCTAACAAGAATCAAGCTCGCCAAGGAGGCGTCAGAGCTAAAGCTCCTGCCAAGCCCAGTGGGGGGAGCAGTTAGGAGCCCTCACTAGTGCGCCCCAAGTGTCACCTCCTCCTTTCTAACCCCCTTTCTGCTGGTTTCAGTGATAAGTAGAGCTCCATCAGTATGACTGGTGAGATCAGTAACCACCCCTTACCAACAGAGTTCTGACCCAGTTTGTTTCTGAACATGGTAACTTTAACATAAACCTGTTGATTATATGATGTAACAAATACCTGAAGACTGAGTCGTTCTGTATTTGGGAATGAGCTGTCCATCAGTGTAAGTGTATTCATAAATCGTCCCTTTTTATGTCTCATTCTGTTGTTGTTGTTTAGGTAATTGTGTGAAGAGTAATGCACGTTCCTTTGATTTCAGTAAATACACTGTAAACATGTACTTTAGAGTTTTGTTTTCTCATAAATCTTTTTTTATTGATGTCAAAAGGAAACAACTGTAAATATCTACAAAAACATTTGTACTTGTAAAGTAGTTGTGTTTTCATTGGATTTTTCAGACTAATTGTAATAAAGTGTTTTGTTTTTATACACAAATTCATCTTTTCTTTTCATTAAAGTGTTGTAAGTATTTTGAAATCTGAAAATCCTGTCTTTTATTTCAAAACCGTGTGAATATAAAGTTTGTGATTTTTCCATGATTTTCTTAACTTTTTGTGGACAGTCTAAGATCTTAAAAACATATGGACTGCTTTTAGAGAAATTAGTAAAAGTCAGAAGCAGTTTTGTGTTTGCCCACAAGGGGTTGCAGTTTCCACACCGCTCCTCTTTTCTGATACTCATGAATTTTCCAGCTCACTTTAAATTCCCTGTCTGCTCCTCAGTGGACACCCTGGTCTCTGCTCTCCGCTGACACGCGGTGGACGGTCCACTCTGGACTACGAGTAAGACGAGGGAGGTGAGGCGGTAGAGAAGGCTCAGATGTGTGGGTGGGCCAAGCTGATACTTTTAGCCAAGATGGCACTCTGCTCTGCAGCTAATCACAACCACTCATTCACACACAGAAAAATTATCTCATTTGTGCACAAACTCTTTAATGCTCCACCACAGCTGTGAAAACGTGTTAAACCAAGCAGCTGTAAAGATTTAGTGTCCTGTCATGGACATCAGGCCAGAGGAGGGACGATGGTTGTATTGGTAGGAGGATGCTGAGGTCGGAGCCACCAGGCAGGAGGTTGATGTTAAGGCCAAAAAGGAGATTTATGGATGTGGTGAGACAGGACATGAAGTTGGTTGGTGTGAGAGTGGAGGACGCAGACAAAAAGACTAAATGGAGGCGTGATTTAGTGTGGAGACCCTGAAGGGACAAGCCAAGAGAGAAACCTCTGGTCAGGAGTGAGTGTGTGTTCTAAATAGAAAGCTGTTGAAAGTTTCATGTCTTAACTTTATTCAAATGAGTGTATCAGGTAAGGATGGAGCGAGCAGCACAGTTCACACACACACACCTGTGTCAACAAATACATGGAGGACATTCGTGCTTTGATGTTAAACCAGTAGAACTGAGTGAGTATGTTGGGGGGGACACAAGCCTCCCACCATGTGAGTGTTGACCCAATAGGGCCTTTACAGCCTCTGGAAGGTGTCAGATGTTGACGTTTCTGTGTTTTTCTGTATTTGAACAGCCCCAAAGCATGTCAGAGGATCTGTTTGAACAACAGCTTCTGGCAGCGAGGATGATACAATCGTTACAGTGGAGGGATTATTGTTGTTGCCTAAGAGACCAGCTCCTCGGCTCACCCTTATTGCTCTCAGCAGGTGATGAAGGCCAGCTCGGACATCGATCACACGGCCTCAGGGCCTCCCTCGCTAATGATGCCAATGATCACTGCTACTTGAAAACCAAAAAAAAAGAAAGAAAAGGTTGCCATGGTAACCAACAGTGACCACCTTTACTGAATATCACAAGACTGTGGCTCAAACAGATTTTATCCCATGTTGTCTAAACTCTGCTGTAGTGCCTTTAAGCAACAGATCTTTGGGGAGTTGCTGGTTGAACAAAGCCTTCCAGCAACTTACGGATTACAGTGTAAAGAGGAACCCACAGCAACAAGTAGTGAGATTTTTTCTGTGATGTTCTGCGCCTTGGCTCAGTTAAGCCATCTTTCTACAGGCTGGAAGGTGGCTGAGGCCTCCTGCTCCAAGTGATGAGTCACAGGTCTGCTGGGTGGGGTGGGGGTTGTTCCAGTGGTAATTGCTCTGCATGCTAGATGGGGTGAGAGCACCGGAGCTGACGCGCTCCACTTCCCTTGACGCAGAGATAGGAAGTGTCATTTGGCACTTTGAGAACCTACCATGGAGATCTACAGTTGAAGTCCGCCACTCGCCCTCCCACTCACTTTAGCTCTCGTCCACTCTTTCCAGTCCTTTATCTCAAGCTTCTTGTCTGATCTTGCCTGTTGAGTGTGACAGCGGTGTAAGCTGGGAACCCCAGAGGCCTTCTCTGTGGCTCTGCTCTCCCTGTCAGCAACACACACGTTTCCTCGGCCTGTTCTGGAAACATTTAGGAACACATGTAGAGAAACGTCTCCAACGCTGGGCTGGGACTGGGCCTTGATGCATGTCTGAATGGTGATGTGAATAAACATACAGCTCTTAGGGGGGGTACACTGGCAACAAACAGACCAAAATAAGAATAACTTTATTGTCAATTAGGTTTCTATAGAAAAATACCAAAATCCATCCATAAATTTTCATCCACTTACCCGGAGTCGGGTCGTGGGGGCAGTAGCCTAAGCAGGGAGGCCCAGACTTCCCTCTCCCCAGCCACTTGGGCAAGATCGTCAGGGAGAATCCCAAAGTGTTTTTCTGGCCAGCCATGAGACATATTCCCTCCAGGGTGTCCTGGGTTTTTCTTTATGTCTTGTCCAGGTTGGACGTGCCTGGAAAACCTCACTATGCCCAAGCCACCTCTCGACGTGGAGGAGCAGCGGTTCTTCTCCGAGCCCGTCCCAGATGACTGAGCTTCTCACCTTATCTCTAAGGGAGAGCCCAGACACCCTGCGGAGAAAACTATTTTCAGCCGCTTGTATCCGGGATCTCGTTCTTTCGGTCACTACAAAGCTCGTGACCATAGGTGAGGGTAGGAACGTAGATCAACTGGTAAATCGAGAGCTTCGCCTTCTGACTCAGCTCTCTCTTCACCACGACAGACTGGTACAACACCTGCATCACTGCAGATGCAGCACCAATCTGCCTGTCGATCTCATGTTCCATCTTTCCCTCACTCATGAACAAGACTTCGAGATACTCAAACTCCACCACTTGAGGCAGGACCTCATCCCTGACCCAGAGAAGGCATTCAACCCTTTTCCGAATCAAGACCATGGTTTCGGATTTAGAGGATCAGATTCTCATCCCAGTTGCTTCACACTCGGCTGCGAACTGCTCCAGTGAGAGCCGGAGATCACGTTCTCATGAAGCCAACAGGATCACATCATCTGCAAAAAGCAGAGACTTGATCAATAGGCCACCAAAACAGATCCCCTCAACACATTTGCTGCCACTAGAAATCCTGTCCATAAAAGTTATGAACAGAATTTATACCAAAGGGCAGCCAACTCATTGGCAACGAGCCTGACTTACTGCTGGTCAATGCAGACCAAGCTCTGACACCAGTCATATAGACAGATGATATCAAAGGGGCTGGTACCCCATATTCCCAAAGTACCCCCCACAGGGCCCCCAGAGGGACACGGTCATACACCTTCTCCAAATCCACAAAACACATGTAGATTAGTTGGGCAAACTCCCACGCACCCTCCAGCACCCCCCTAAGGGTACTGTAACGGAATGGAATGACTGCTGCTTTTTCCTGCTGTCATCTTGAATGTAAATGCATGTTTGAATATGTTTTTCGAGTGATTCGTGACACTGTGTAATAACATGTGTAGGGAGATAGAGATGTCCACCGGGAGTTCGCTTCCAGATTGCCGATTGACCACGGTAATCAGCCCGTTGAGATGCTTCGCACTAGCTGCTGACAATATAAGCTTTTAAAACGGAAGAGCGTCGCTGCACCACGAAGTGCATAAGCTATTAGGCATACGAATGCTCACGAATGTTCGATTATTCGCATCGACAGTTCTACTGCAGAATTGGACAAAATGGCCTGATTCAGCTGACAGGGCCCGCTAGCTTAGTGCCAGCTGTTAAGTTTAGCTCTTGATTCAGCAAAAACGGAGTAGCTACCCGTGGCTGAAAATTGATCGACACAGCGCTCCAGTGTCGTCAAAATCCGCTACCCACAAAGGGATAAAAATTTGCTTTGTTCGAGTTGATTTGGGTCAGCTCGCAGCTGCTGGTGCAAAGATTTTTCTCACCAAAGGTCAGTGGTGCAGGTCACAGGTTCAGTTTGTTGGCCTCCTTGTGGGACGACAGGGAGTGCAGCCTCAACTTGGCAGAATTCAAGGTGTGGCCACCATCACACCTTGCAGAGGTCACCACTGGCCACTAGGGTGTGCTGTGATCAAGCCTAGAGTGAAAAAGGTGTATTCAGGGATGTGCCTGAAGTCACGTACAGGTGACTATACTGTAGTTTGGTTAACTCAGGCAAAGAAACAGGAGCAAAGCTATTAAGGATGATGGGCCTGGTTGGAGTCGGGAGAGGCAGTGATAAGGCTGAAGGAGAGATGCTAGATCTAACCTTATTGACTTTGTCCACAAAGAAAGACAGAAAGTTCTCACAGTCTGCAACAGAGTGGATGGAGGCTGTAGGAGAGACAGGAGAGACGATGCTGCTGATGGTGTTAAACAGCACCTTGGGGTTCCCTTTGCTCTGGGACACCAGGTTGGAAAAATAGGAAACCCTTGCGTCTCTGACTGCAGAGTTAAAGGATGACAGAAGATCTTTTAGGTGCAGCAGATGGACGTGGAGATGGATTTTCTTCCACAAACGCTCAATTTTTCTGCATTGGCGCTTCAGGCTGCGAAGGCTGTCAGTAAACCAGGGAGTAGGGTTCACTGCAGGAACTGATCTGGTTCTGACAGGACAGATGTTGTCCAGAATGGAGAGGCAGTGCTCGTTAAACTGAGAAGTTAAGGAATCTGGGTCGTTATCAGAAGAACAGGGTGGATCAAAAGCAGCAGAAAAATTTCTAGCTCCGGGGAAAGGCCTCAGTCTGAGCTTCGGCCTCGCCTGAAACCTGTTCCGCGATTTTAAGTCTCTCAACTTAGACCATTAGTTGTAGTGTTTGTGCGTTCTTTTTGGATATTATTTGTGCAATTGTTAGTCAAAATGACTTGCTGTGGCATTAATTGCACTAATAGAGCGTCCAAGGGGTCTCCACTTCATTTTTTTCAGTAAGTAAAATTATATTTATGTATTTTAGGTCACTGCCGAGCTGAGCTTAGATTTTAACATGTACTGTTTAACCATGAAATTTAAATGTAATAGGGTAAAACCCAGCGCATTTAACAATGTTGCATTTTTGAAAATGGGTTGAAATATAACATGTTGGTGGAGCTGGGTTCCGACTATCGGTATGGTCTCCCTCCCCTCAGCGGCAGCTCTGCGCATCTCTGATCGCAGCGGCGCCTGTCTGCTGCGCAGGCTGCCAGCTTATGGAGCTCGAGAGAGACCTCTGTGTTCCACTGGGTTTTACAGCCCCACCCTCAGCTCCACCTCTTTTCCCTTTTGTAGAATTGTCTGGGCTTGAAGGAACCTGTGACACGGTCAAAATGGCGGTGGTGGGAACCTCCCATTTTGGCACAAAAACTTAGAATTGGAGCCTATGGAGACGAATTTTCCAGTATATTTGTCGATGGTTCTACATCTGAAGATTTACAGTTTGTATCCAGCATGTTACCGTTAGCATTTAAGGTAAATGTGATCATTAGTAAAATGAAAACATTAGTCTGGATTAAAATTGCTTCCATGCAGACAAGGTGGTTGTTGTTTACAATTTTTCTGTGATTCTAGAAACAAAACTGGCTCTAAGGTGAGTCTCAAGGCTCTTGAGGTTGCATAGCAACCAGATTGACTTGTTTCTCTTCCTTCAGGTTTCTGTGGAGCCAAACTCAAAGTGGCTGATGTCTGAACACATTTAATGAAACCAGTGCCTGGTGGTCTCTAATGATAGAATAAGTCATGGTGTTGGGGGGAGGGGGTACATTGGGAGGCTGAAGATGTAAAATCCATAGACGCCCCCCCCCCCCCCCCCCCACACACACACACACACACACACACACCACAACCCTTCATCCACCAAGCCCCCACCCCCTAAACAAACTCACACACATGCTGAAAGATGAATGTCCAACAAATGGAGGAGAGGGCTGAGTGAGGGCTGGTATTGTGCAGCTGGGGGCCATCTTCCCCCCTCCCCTCACAGAGATCAGTAATCAGGGGGTGGGGCTGGGGAGGAAGGGGGGGGGGGGTGTTAGAGGTGGAATGGGGTGGCTGTGGCTGAGGGGGAGGCCGTTGCTGTCTCACTTGGACGTTATTTATTAGCCTACTTTGAATCCCCTGCTGCCTCCTGCACTCCCTGTCACTCCCATTGATCTTGTCCAGGTTGGCCCCCACAGACAGCTCTGCAGGCTCTCCTCCTCTTCCTCCTCCTTTCCTAAGACACTTGTGTAAAACTCGTCCTGTTCCTGACTTGATGCCCAGAGGGAACAGGGAAAGTGCCCCTCTAACCACAGGCGCTGAAGTGTGTGTCATGTGTGACTCCCAACTCAGGAGATCGCCTGCTTTTAACCTCTGCAGTGAATTTACATATAACACATATAACACCATTCAGTTATTTAGAATGACTTATCATTTATGATTTGAGACAGTAACGATCACCCAAACACTCCAACATAAAAGTACATTATTTAGTGAGTGTGGTCTGAGGCGTAGAGGTGTGTGTTTACACAAGAGTAAAAGTCGGCAGCAATAATCCCAGAAAAACACTCTTTGCTGCTCATCAGCCTGAAAAGGGTTAGAAGGCAGTTTCTAAACAGTTTATTACTCATCATTCCAGTGGGCAATACTCCCAGGAGTGGATGTCCCAGAGAGGTCAACTCCAGGTCAGAGAAACGGAGACCTCTGAACAACGCCTTTTGGATTTTCAGACTCACATCTCTGAAGGACTACAGGTGCTCAGGCTCTGTTCAGTCTGGCCTTCAGCCAGGATTCAGCTACTACCCACTGGTGTGTGGAACAGCTTTATGAGTCCAGGAGTGTGAGAACATGGAGTCGACTTCAGGAGGGACTCGTGAGCGAAATGTTAATAAAATGTTCAAAACTCATTTATGACTTCAGTGCTAAATATAGGTCATTTTTTAGTGATTATTTCTGATTATAATCGATCACTCTGAGTTTTTCATGCAGGCTGAACATGAAAATAGTCTCCTACACCTATCTCCTGCATTAGCTTCTGATAGAATATGGACGGCGAAATGCTCGGATTTGAAAATCCTCACATAACTATGTCACACTATAAATTAGCATTCATGGCCCCGCCCATCTTGGCCAGAGGAAGGCTTTATTCTAATTTTTTTGCAGTGAGGAGAGAGAGCTCAGAGTGTCTTGGTGATAGTGACTTTGCAACATGGCTGAACGCGTTCTGTTATCCAGTTAGAAGCTAGGTGGGTGCATAAGGAGTAATCCTGCTGTCTTCAGTCCACCTCTGCAACAGCAAACTTCTGAATGTCACAACAGGAGCATCATAGCTTTTTAAAAAAAATGATTCATAAGGCATTGCTTTTGTGATGTCCACATGTCAGAAAATAAAACTCCAAATCATAACGTGTTAAGCTCTCCTCTGATGTGGCCTCATGCTGTCTTCAGCCACATTCTACAAACAGGTGCACCGGAGCTTTTTTTCCCCCAAGAACAATATACAAGGCATTTGTTCCTACTGGTGACAACTGTGAATGTATCAAAAATATGAGTAAAGGTGACCTTTATGTATGTTTGCTGTTACTTTACATTCTTATGAAAATTGTTGGAAAATAATTTATTTGGGATGAATCCAAGTTAAGGTTTCTATCAGTCCTCAGTCACATCCTGGCTTTTGGTCATACTTTAATACGTCTGGAAAAATAATTGTTTTTGTTTAAAATGTATTCACGTTACGTTGTTTTTGTTTAGCAATAAAGAGTTTTCAACATTTGATCAAGGAAAGGAGTCAGTTGAGGTGGTTTGGGCATCTGGTCAGGATGCCTCCTGGACGCCTCCCTGGGGAGGTGTTTCGGGCATGTCCTGCCGGCAGAAGGCCCCCGGGTCGACCCAGGACACGTTGGAGAGGTTACATCTCCAATCTGGTCCGGGAACGCCTTGGGGTCCTGCCGGAGGAGCTGGTGGAGAAGGCCGGGGAGAGGACGGTCTGGAGCTCCCTAATTGGGATGCTGCCCCCGTGACCCGGACCCGGATAAGCAGAGGAAGACGACGACGAAACACTTCGATCATGCTGATGATACTGTATCGTTTCCTACTTCCTCTTCACTTCACCCACTTGTTAGGAGATGTCCAGCTGCAGATACCGGGCCCAAGTTGGTCCTGACACAGCACTACTTGTGCACATATGTGTGTCTGTGTGTATGTTTGTGTGATTTATGTGTCTTATCCAGACTCAGTGGGAGTTAGGTGCACCCCCAGTCCTGCTCCACTTGCTCAACAAAGCGCTTTAAAATGTGTGTCAGGGGTTTGGGGGAGGTTCCCCAGTGAAGCAAATAGATTTAAGAAGCCAATTCAAGGCACACACACTGGTACAGCTCTGCAGGGGAGCACACCTGGGGAATTTGTCTTCACGTTTCTCGCCTGCACTATTTTAAACATAACACCGGTGCATGGAGATTTAGGGGAGTTGGTGGCATCACTGTTTTGTGCAGAGCTCCAGACTAAACAGAGAAAATCACCAACAAGACGTGAGCTCTAATGTTTCTGTAACCCACATGCTGACATAAGCAAAGAAAAATGCACACACACACACACACACACACACACACACTGTAACACCAGTACTTCCTCTGGCATTAATCTTATACATTTATTCTGGTCAGTCTGCTTGCAGGCAGGAATTCACCAGGGCCTCTCATGTTGCAGATCAACACTTCCATTTGTGCAGCGAGAGGCTTAAGTGGGTTAGAGGCAGGCATGCACACTCCACTTTCGTCTTCAAGCCCTGCGGGCAGTAAACGATTCTGTTGGAGAGGCTGCAGCTCGTTATCGACGTGCTCGCAGGCTGGAGGTTGTGAACGCCGCTGCAGCAGCTCCTGCAGAGCCTCCGTCATGCAGTCAGGAGGGTGGAGGACATTACAGCAATACTCACAAGAACAGAAGAAAGAGCAGCATGATTGATTTGAACACAACAAGCAGGAATTTGCATCTATAGACTTGACAAAGATGTCTTCGCCAGTACAGAACTGCTGTGCTAGCATCACATTACTGCAGCAATCACCAGCCTGGTTCAAAACACCTTCTCTCCTGTGGAACGTTATTTACAGTCTTCTTTTTTTGCGATTGTATTAGAACACCCACAAGTTTCTCTAGAGCACTTCTTCCCGTCTCCACTGAACTGAGGCATTTAAGCCCGACAGATGGCAGAGATGTAGACACGTGCCGAGCTGATCGACGTCTGCATGTCCACATGGACAGCCAACGACCACGTCTCCAGAAGATGGCAAAGGGTACCCCAGCACAACCGCGATGTCTACGCCCTGAAACTGTTTCAACGGTTTAACGCCCTTTTAAAGAAGAAAGGACTAAATGGTATGACCAGGCAATAGGCCAACCACACAACAAACTCAAACAAGTCAAGACCCAGTTGGCCATAGAGATATCCCTGCTCCACACATTAACCACAAAACACAAAGAAACACAAAGAAAGCTTGAAGAACTGCAGAAAACCATTTCTGACTTGAAAATACTTCAACAAGTCCATGAGGAGTTGAAGGTGACTCATCCAAACAACCAGAAGAAAATTTGATCTAATCTCCAAAATGCATTTGAAGACCTCCAGAGGGAAACTGATAAGTTTCCATGTCAAGAGTTGAAACTAAAATACGATCAAAACATTTAAGTTTTGTCAAATGACATCAAATACTAAACAGCTAACGTGGTCAGAGGCATCCAGAGGTGACCTGAGAACGACTCCATGAATAAAACTCTGATTCAGGCAAACAGAAACTTGCAGCTTCGAGCTTTTTGACCATCTCAGTGACAGCACCAGAGATTGGAGAATCCAACCCAAAGTCCCCAGACTCTGCTTCCTCACTGAAAGACGTGCCGGTGGGATTGAGGATAGAAGTACTCTGTCCACCGATCCACTAAGTCCCGAGTCGAACAAAACAAAATAACAAAACACCGCTCAGATTATGTAACCCAGAGCTCATGACCACAGGAACTGGGGTCTCTCTTCTAACCTGGATTTGGTGATTCAAAAGTTTTTTTTTTATGTTCACCTCAAACAGCAGAACACACAGCCAATAGGGCTCAATAATGAGACGGGGTTGGGTTTCCTGCTGACTGCACAGAGAAACCAAAGTGTTTTTATTTTCACTACTAATGTGCAGCTCTTGGTTTGTTCAGCAGTGAATTGCATAATAATAATATCAGAGGGCTTGACTTAATAATAATAATAATAATAATAATAATAATAATAATAATAATGACAATTATTATTATTATTATTTATAAAACTGATTGAGTTGTTGCTGCATTTTGGCTGAGGTTGATAAGCTGTGGCGGCCATCTTGAATGGGACCTATTACTGTCTGAGGGTGAAAATGCATCTGATGACTCCTGAGATGTTTGTTTAACAGACAGTAGGTGATGATTAGTGTTACATACAGTAGCTTCTTAATAAATTAGTGACATATTTACCCTGCTGGAGCAATTAGGACTAATCACATAAAACAAAACCGTAACTTCAGCATAAATGCGATTTTTCAGTTTGGAACAAAGTGACTTTAAGCGCAGAAAGTCAAACCTTCTTCTCCTGCAGCTCAACCCCACCCCAACTGTCCTTTGAGCAATGCCTTTTGGTATTTCAAAACAAGAGTCCTGATAGTCTGAATCCTCAGGCTGGAAGCTGATGTGGTTAAACTAGCAGAAACATTTCTCAGGTTAACGACCTCTGCTCCTCCACATCACTCAAACACAAATTTAGATTTCACAAGTAATTGTTTCTGGAATGTGTGTGTTTAGCTCGTGTGTCTGCTGTTTGTTGAGATAGGTGCACTTCAGACTCCAGGCCCCTTGCGCTCTCTGTGATATTTACACCAAGGAACAAGCACCATGAAGGTGGTTTATGGAGCAAAGGCTGCTGACTTTTATGATCAGTGAGTTTTATCTTTAGAACGCCTCTCACAGTTTCAGTGTCTGCCGCCTCTGTGGTTGCTAGTTCTGCAAGAAGCTCTGATACATGTGTTGAAATGTGCTATAAAAAAGCTTTGCTTCTCTCTATACACACACACACACACACACACACACACACACACACACACACACACACACACACACACACACAAAACAGCAAATTCCTTAATTTTGCACCAACTAACCCCCTCATCCAAAACACATGTTTCCTGTCATGGTCGAAACATTCCAGACGTTCCACCCAAAGAAACATGTATCGTGAACTGATCTCGCCCAGCAGTGGCGCAAAAAGTGGGTATGCAGTGTGTGTGTGATGCATTAGGACGTTGTGCTGCAGGGGTGCCAAAGTAAAGATTGAAAAAATACTTTTGTTCTTCATTTCCTGTGCTTAAAGCCATACTATGCAATTTTATAACTTTTTAAGATAAGTTTCTCGAGCCAAAATGTGCTAAAATGTTTGGGATGTGATGAGACGAGACAGCGCTCGTGATAAAGGTCGAATGGAGGCTCCTTCGGTTTCAGGCCAGCAAAGAGATTTTAAACCTCAAATTATTAATGGGTAGATTTTGATTTACCTCCTGGCTGGCTTGCCATATACAGGGTTAATGACATGTTACTCAGACCCACACCACCCTCTGTGTCCAGAATATTGCACTTGCAATTTCAGAGTGGCAGATGACATGCCTGGCGCAGCAGTCTGCTTCCAACACATTTCCTGCTTGTTTTAGATCACGAACGCATCTGATTTGTTTGATATAGTGATGGACCGTCCCTGTAGACACTAATGAAGGCTGGCGAAACATTTCAGCTGTTAGATTAAGGTTTTAAAAAGTTGAACGCACAGCGAGGACATACGCTTCACTTCACTTTTGCTTTGACTAATGGACACTAGGGGGTGCTAAAAGCAAGCCAAAACTGCCCCTTTGATAACAGGTGTACACTTTGCAAATTGTGCATTTGCAAATAAGGCTATGAATTAATTAATCAATAACAGAAAAAGCATGTTAGTGATCAGGCACACATGTGGCAGGGTGGAGAATTGAGGGCCCAGGTGGGATTTGATCCCCAGACTCCCAGGTGAGAGTCATGCACACTAACCAGTCAGCCAGAGGGGCATCCCCTTGGCTAAGTAGCCAGGACGCCAGGCGCTCCAGTGTGTGCTATGCTCATGCTGGAGTGCCATTTGAAGTGTGGATGGTTTTATACACACGAGCCACAGATCCACAAGTTGTAGTATCAGTGAACACCTTATGAGTTGATCTCCGTGGGAAAAAGCTCTGGAGCTCCTGTTTCAGGAACAAGAAGTTAGCCAGAGGAGAGGTGAGCAGAACACGGCAGGATTTGGACTACTATTTCCTGATATCTTGCCTATGATTGGCTAACAACAACGCGGCTCTATCACTGACTCTGTTTGCTCCACAACGTTGATGTTGTGTCTCCTCAAATAACACAAGTCTGGGGGAATTCTGCTGTGTGGTGGAGTTGCTAATGCTAACAATTAGCTTCTACTAGCTGAGATGTTCTCTGCTGTTTCCTAGACACTAAACTAACATCAGCCTTCCCGAGTCTGAGTACCTGAGTCCCGAGTTCACGAGTCAAGATGAGTGAGTCCATGAATGGTAAGTGGCAGCATGACGTAGATCTGCCAGCTTTTCAAATCTGAGTTTCCCCATCTATTTCCTATGTGAGGCAAATGCAGGAAAATATGGGTAGATTATTCTCAGCCTGTGTGTGAAAGTCTGCGTGACCGATTTAAAAAAACACGTTAAAAGAGTTTCTCAGAGAACTAGATCTTTAAAATGATTTGTAACACAAAACACTTTCCTTGTAATTCATTGTTTTAATATTAGACAATACTCCTGACTTTTCCTTAAGCGCTGTTTCGGTGTTGGGATGGGTTCGATTGAAACACCTACAGACAACATGATGAAGGTCTGTGAGGCTGTTACAAGAATGAGGGCGCATGTTTGTGTTGGACAAAAATATATTTGTGTCTGAGCCCAAGTTTAGTTTATTTTTAAGACTTCTATTCTTCAACGTGTGAGAAAGTATTTGCCTCCATCACTGAGCTGTTCTGCGTTTGCTTTACTTAAAGTTTCAGATCGGCAAGGAAATGGAAATATCGGACAAAGACAACCTGAGTTAATACAAAATACAGGTCTCAAACTACGGTTTCATTTATTAAAGGATAAAAAGCCATCAGAGCCAATCTGGTCCAGTGTGAAAAAGTAGGTGTGCCATAAATCTAATTACTGGTTGTAGCATATTACAGACAACAACTGCTATTCAGTCCTTGTGATAACTGGTAATGAGTTTTTTTCCATTCCTGTGGAGGAATTCAGCCACGTCAGAGGATTTTCCAGTGTGAACAGCCTGTCTAAGGTCAGATGTTCTCCTTCAGGAAGTCCTGCTAGAGAGCAGGATTCCTGTTTCCATTGGTTACAGCAAGCAGGTTCCACGTCCTGGAGCAGCAAATCAGCCTCCGAACATCACACCACCATGATTGACTGCCTGATGTTTAACCCTCTCAGGCTCAAAATAAGTTTTGATAAAAGGACGAACAACTAAGTCCTTCAGGGGTACTTCTGAGTTAAAAAATGCTCATGAACTACGTATGTGGAATAACCAGGTAGGAAGGTTTTAAGGTTGCAACGCCTGCCTCCAGAGGGTTAAAGGTTAGTTTTACTCCTGATGGAACAGAACACGCACCAACAGAACAAGGCAACACAATAATTCCCCAAAAGTCTTTGAAATCACAAGATGGTTTTTTTTTGTGTGTGTGGGGGGGGGGGGGGGGGGGGTAAATGTGAGACTTTTGATGTCTTGGTATTGAGTTCCTGATGACCTCTGACCTTAACCCAAACCGAATGAAGCCTTTAGATGTTATTCTGTCTTCTTTTTCCTTGAAATTCTTTAGAACGGGACATGATGTGTACTTTTATGACATCTTTTGACCTGCTATCAGGCAGGTTCAGCTGAGGCGTGAAGTTAGGGTCGGAGCTTTTTATTCAGTGTGGTTATTTAGGATTTAACAAGGTGAACAATTACTGTTTCACATGGCAACAGGTGGGTTTGAATAACTTTCTCCATTCATCAATGACATCATCATATTGAAAACTATGTTTTGTATTTCCACAAGTTATCTTTGTCTGATTCTGAAAGCAAAGCATAGCAGCTTTTCGCATCACTCTAGCTGTTGATGTGTGTGACACACATTTTTTATAGAACAGATAAATCTGACTTTGACAACACAGATTCAACAGGAAGTCATTGTAAAAACTCACATCAGACTTTTGTCACATGTGAAAGAAACTTTTCTTTGGTTCTGTTATTGTGACTCTGGCATTTGTGTCAACACAGATTTAGTTTGCTAAATTCTCATTTCCTTGGAGATGATTTCAACATGTACAGGAGAAAACAATAAATGTTAACAGAACGCCCCTCTCGTTCTCCTCCAGCTGGCTCATTAGTGGGTGTCTCATTAAACTCTGCTCCCAGATTGATTGTGGGCGTGTGGAGACGTGGTTCCAGTTTCCAACCGGCGTGCACTAGCACGACCCTTACTGTCTCACCAGCCGTGACTTTGAGGAAAGTGAGGCTCTATCGGGCGTCCGATGAGACAAAATGCATGAAACTGAGAGTGATTGTATCTCTCCCCCGAGGCTAATAACTGCCACAAACAAAACATGTGCAAATGTGACACCACCGCTGATGGGAGCAGTAGGACTAAACCTGCACAACCGCAAAATGCGCAGGAGGGACAAAACCATCAGATAGGAAAGAGGGATCTTTGCTGCAGCTTGAGTAATCGCCTAGAGCAAAACAAAGTAATTCACTAGAACAAATAACCACAAAAGGAGTGAAAATCAACCTTTTATTTGATCAAATTCAACATTTTAGATTTTTGGTTTTTAAATGTTAGAAATAATCATGATTTATTTTCTTCAAAAGGTTGTTGTTCAAGAAGACGTTTATGATCAACGTGCAAGATTTATGATTTGAACACTAATTTGAACACATCCTGCAAGACTGATAAGCTAACAGCTAGGGAGTAAATGCTCTTTTGGATTTAGATTCTTCTGTCAACAGGTTATAAACAGTTATTGTTTTACCTGTTAGATAAATCTTTGAACAACCTTGATTGGACAGATTAGTAAATCGCAGATTGTGCAAATTTTTATATAATTAATTTTTACATTGTTGGATTATTTACTTAGATTTTTGTGGGTGTGCAGCAGGAATTAGCTTTGAAGCTAGCCACGGTGCCACTTCTGGCTGGAATGTCTGAGAAAACCATGAAAGCTGACATGTATGTCAGTGTGAACGTGAAAAAATTTAATTTGGGATGAAACCGTTCTGTTCTATCAAAGCCAATCGCTGTTTCTCCTATCTCAACATTAATAAATCTCAAACTTTAACTAGAATCTCCAAATAGGATCTATGGGATTATTAAGAATGTCAGGCGTGCTGGTGAGTGAAGCAGAGGTGAAGATCCAATTGCAGGGGAAGGAGCAGGCAGGCAGGCAGACAGGAACATTTAAAACAAGGATTTTAATAAGGAACATGCAGGACAATGAAACAATGAGCCAACAAGAGACAGAACTGAAGGGGTTTAAATACATGAGGGCTGGGAGCTTGGGTGATTGGAAAACGAGAGGCAGGTGGGAGCAATTAACAAGGACACATGACTGAACAGAATGGGGAGACAGGACAGGGTGTGACAGTGCCCCCCCCCCCCCCTCCCTCAAAGGGCAGATCCCAGACGCCTAAAGGAACACAGAGCAGGGCGGGAGGAGGGGGACCCGGAGGGAGGGCCAAGAGGGACCGAGGGACCGAGGGACCGATGGAGAGGAGGCAGGGACCAGTAGAGTCCGGGGACCTGCGTCTAGGGCAGAGGAGGAGGCGACGACGGGCTCTTGGGGGCCTGCGTCTGTGGCAGAGGAGGAGGCGACGACGGGCTCTTGGGGGCCCACGCCTGGTGAGGGCAGGACTGGTGGGGACCGGAGGCAGAGACACTGGAGGAGACGTCCTTGACTTCTGGACTGGAGGCGGCGTCGACCACTGGACTGGGGACGGCGGCGTCGACCACTGGACTGGGGACGGCGGCGTCGACCACTTGACTGGGGACGGCGGCGTCGACCACTGGACTGGGGACGGCGTCGACCACTGGACTGGGGACGGCGGCGTCGACCACTTGACTGGGGACGGCGGCGTCGACCACTGGACTGGGGACGGCGGCGTCGACCACTTGACTGGGGACGGCGGCGTCGACCACTGGACTGGGGACGGCGTCGACCACTGGACTGGAGACGGTGACGGACTGGAGATGGCGACGTCGACCACAGGGCCAGAGGCGTCAACCTCAGGGCCGGAGGCGTCGACCTCTGGAGTGGAGGCCTCGACCTCTGGAGTGTAGGTGTCGACTTCTGGACACAAGGAGGCGTCGACTTCTGGACACGAGGAGGCGTCGACTTCTGGACACGAGGAGGCGTCGACTTCTGGACACGAGGAGGTGTCAACCTCTAGACTGGAAGGAGCATCGACCTCTGGACTGGAAGGAGCGTCGACCTCTGGACTGGAAGGAGCGTCGACCTCTGGACTGGAAGGAGCGTCGACCTCTGGACTGGAAGGAGCGTCGACCTCTGTCGGCTTCTGGTCCGGAGGCGCTGGCTTCTGGACCGCCGACTTCTGGACCTGGACCGCCGACTTCTAGACCGGAACCGCCGACTTCTGGACCTGGACCGTCGGCTTCTGGTCCGGAGGCGCCGGCTTCTGGTCCGGAGGCTCCGGCTTCTGGACCTCCGAATTCTGGACCAGAACCGTCGACTTCTGGACCGGAACCATCGACTTCAGGAGTGGAGGCGGAGCCGCTGCAGGAGGGGCTGCCGACTTCTGGACTGGCCGGTCCGGGGGAAGAGCCTCTTGGGTCACCACTGTGACTGGAGCGGACTGAACTGGTGGCACCGGTTACTGGGAGAGCAGGGAGGATAGATTGTCCAGCTGGAGCTCCTGGAGACTGAGGCTCTGATGGAGTTGGGCCAGCTCAGCTCGGTGGACTGCGGGCTCGATCCTTTGGCCCTGAGACGAGGGAGCTGCTGACTGGACCGAAACCTTCTCCTAGTGATTCGGGGAGGATAGGGTGTCCTGCTGGAACTCCTGGAGGCTGACGAGCTGATGGATCCGGCCAAGCTCCGCCTGGAGACCGGCGAGCTCTGTCTGCTGGGCTGTAGGCGTGGTCCCTCCGCCTGCAGATGACGGAGGCGCTGACCGGACCGGAGACTGAACCGCTGATCTGACTGGGGCCGGGTCCAAGGTGGCGCGCCGAGCCGGGGCAGCGGCGAGCTCACGGCTCCGTCCTGGGACAAGGGGTGGCGGTGGAGCCCGGCATCCTTCCCAACGCCGTGGGCCAACTCCGGGGGAGCATACAGCCAGTCTGGTGCCCACGTAGCAGGAGCGGTCTAGTTGCGTCTCCCGGTCCAACCTCTCATCTGACTCCGGGAAGGTGGAGGGGACCGCCACGGCTGGAGTTTGGCGGCGGCGTCTGCGGCGAGACGACGCCAGAGGAGGAGAAGCCGGCCGGTGATCCGAGGTTAAAAACTGGAGCAAGCACTCCCAAGGGAGAACCTCCCCACTGGATCCTTTACTGGCTTGGCTCATTCTGTCAGGCGTGCTGGTGAGTGAAGCAGAGGTGAGGATCCAATTGCAGGGGAAGGAGCAGGCAGGCAGACAGGAACATTTAAAACAAAGATTTTAATAAGGAACACGCAGGACAATGAAACAATGAGCCAACAAGAGACACAGAACTGAAAGGGTTTAAATACATGAGGGCTGGGAGCTTGGGTGATTGGAAAACGAGAGGCAGGTTGGAGCAATTAACAAGGACACATTACTGAACAGAATGGGGAGACAGGACAGGGTGTGACAAAGAACACCATACTAATTCGGTGTTTGACCTCCTTTCACCTTCAGAACTGCTTTAATTCTACATGGCATTGATTCAACAAGGTGCTGAAAGCGTTCTTTAGAAATGTTTGCCCATATTGATAGGATAGCATCTTGCAGTCGATGGAGATTTGTGGGATGCACATCCAGGGAACAAAGCTCCGGATCCACCACATCCCAAAGATGCTCAATTGGATTGAGATATAGTGACTGTGGGTTCTGGTGAGATCTGGTGACTGAGGCTTTATGACATGGTGCATTATCCTGCTGGAACTAGCCATCAGAGGATGGGTACATGGTGATCATGAAGGGATGGACATGGTCAGAAACAATGCTCAGGTTGCCCATGGCATTTAAACGATGCCTGATTGGCACTAAGGGGCCTAAAGTGTGCCACTAAAACATCCCCCACATCATTATGCCACCACCACCAGCCTGCACAGTGGTAACAAGGCATGATGGATCCATGTTCTCATTCTCTTTACGCCATATTCTGACTCTACCATTTGAATGTCTCAACAGAAATCGAGACTCCTCAGACCAGGCAACATTTTTCCAGTCTTCAACTGTCCAATTTTGGTGAGCTGGTGCAAATTGTAGCCTCTTTTTCCTATCTGTAGTGGAGATGAGTGGAACCCGGTGGGGTCTTCTGCTGTTGTAGCCCATCCGCCTCAAGGTTGGGCGTGTTGTGGCTTCACAAATGCTTTGCTGCATTCCTCGGTCGTAACGAGGGTTATTTCAGTCAAAGTTGCTCTTCTATCAGCTTGAATCAGTCGGCCTATTCTCCTCTGACCTCTAGCATCAACAAGGCATTTTCACTCACAGGACGGCTGCATACCGGATGTTTTTCCCTTTTCACACGATTCTTTGTAAACCCTAGAAATGGTTATGTGTGAAAATCCCAGTAACTTAGCAGATTGTGAAATATTCAGACCAGCCCGTCTGGCACCAACAACCATGCCACGCTCAAAATTGTTTAAATCACCTTGTTTTCCCATTCTGACATTCAGTTTGGAGTTCAGGAGATTGTCTTGACCAGGACCACACCCCTAAAATCATTGAAGCAACTGCCATATGATTGGTTGATTAAATAATTGCATTAAGGAAAAGTTGAACAGGTGTTCCTAATAATCCTTTAGGTGGGTGTAACATGAGGTGACCACTAAACAGTGTAAGGTCACTTGTATGCTCCACAAAAACACAACTCAGCTGTAAAATGTTGGTGTTGCCAAATGTTGGACATTTGGTCCAGTTTCATGGCTTTTTGTCAGACTCTGAACCAAGAAATCGGTCCTTGTCAGGTGACGTATCGGGTGCTGTAGCACGTTGCATGATGGGAAAGCTAGTTGTATAAACAAAGGAAGCACCGGTCGCTTTGTGTTGTTGTGAGCTAATTAAACTGCAGAAAATGGAACAGTCCTGCTGTGGGAAGGGCTGCCATGCTATCTTCAGGAAGACAAAAAAGTCAAGTGTAGGCAGGGTCGCGTTAACCAGATATTTTCCGTTTTTGACCGTTTATTTTGATGAAGAAGTCTCAAGGCTGTTGGTCTTCCTGACAGACTGGAATTACCTCGATGCATGCATACTTGTTCAAGCTGTCTTTTTTGCGACCTTTGTCATCACCCTTTCCTTATTCTGCTCTTATTCCACCATCATTTATCTTTTCTTGGACAACATACTGCAGCAATTTCCTAATTCTTGCACATATGGCAATAAAACCCTTCTGATTCTGAAGCTAATAGAGGTTAGCAGGCACTTTCAGCCAAAAAAAAAAAAAGCGATTGAGCAACTCTGCTGCCTTCTGGCTCTTAGTCTGTAGCACTTTTGATATGAGGCTGAGGCATTCCCTGGAGCGAGCAAGCAGGAGGGAGGCTACTAGCGCTGACCTCATCTGCTACCTGTCAACCAATGGGACACGCCTCTTAAGTATTCATAAATGCCAAATTTAAAAAGTTTTTTGTACCAGACGGTTAACATGGTTTTTGTTCTGCTGTTAACTTGCGAGCAAATTAGTTCCTTTCTGGATCCAGCTCCTAGTGGGTGTGGAGTTTGCCCGTCACTCGAAATCGCATAGACCATCTAAAGTTACTGGTGAACTGGTGCCTTCACAACGCACCATTAGAGTATCAGAATAGATGGAACGGGTTCTCCAAAAACCAGACAGAAGTGTGTCCAAGATGTTAAATCATAAAGAACATCTAAAAACTGGCGTACAGCCACACCTTCAGCATGGTTGTGTTTTACCGACGCACCAAATCACTAAGAGACTTGCATGATTGTAACTGTTGTCTCCCACTTAGGGCTTTAATAATGAATAGTGAGAAGAAATAAGCTTTAGGAGTAATCTGTTACCTTTTTGAGATTTTGTGCTCTCTTTAGAGTAGGTCCTTGTTATGTTACATTTTAGTGTTTGAGCCTGTTTTGGTTAAATGGGTTTTGTTCCATGGTGGTTTCTTTTCTAGAGTAAGACAAAAAAGAGAAAAGTAAATAAAACCTTTGTTAATTTTCCTTTGTGTCATGCGTCCTCCATTTTACCCCAGACCCCCTAGACACCTGGGTTGTAACATGGACAACAGACCAGAGGAAAGGCAGCTCTCACTGAATCATTTAATCAGAAATTTGTGGACAGCGTCAGCAACGCCGATATTCTTTCAATATGCAGTACAGTGAAGGAGCTTCACAAAAAGAAAGAAGCAGACAAAGGGCTTCCCAAACGCAACGCCTACACACACACTCATCTGCTGCCTCCTCTCAAAAGCAGAGATCCATAAATCCTGTCACAGTTTCCAGACAATGACAAGCCTGGCCTTTTCTTTCCTTCCATGTTACTCTGACTCATCCAGTGTACACAAAACTGCAGCTGAGCTCAGACCTCTGGAGCTCAGTCTTCTGATGAAATCTCCGTGGGAGCGAAGAGCAAATGAATGCAAATACATATGAATAAATATGTATAAGCTGGGGTGATGAAAATCCTTTCAGGAGGATCGTGCACGTGTGTCTGAGGATGCACGTGAGTGGCTTCATCAGAGAGACACCTTTAGATGTTTCACCCACTAACATTGCAGATCTCACCAGTTCTCACTGGGACCTTGACACCACTAAGAAACGTCCTTCATGTGCCTATAAAAGCACTCAGTCAGACGCATGTTGTGAGGAATTATGAATGATCAGCATTGATGGCAACATGCTGAGTTTTTATGTATTTGATATTCTAGAGGTGACTCCAGGACACGTGTGAGGTGTTAAACACCGCTCTGAGCTCCCAGTTCTGTCTTATGCTACCTCCAAAGAGCATCATTAATTAACATGCCATTATCGGAGCTGAATTCTGGCCGGCAGAGATTAATGGTGAAAGGAGCTGCTAGTGGATTAAAGGTCACATCCTGTGTGTTAATCACCCGACACCCATGACCCGCAGAAGGAAACACGGTTGAACGAGCACGTTTTGCCACCTGGCTGGGCACCAATCACCAGTCTGATAAAAATAAGGGCCGTTCCTCTGGGCTGATGAAGGCTGTAAAGGAGTGAGGCAACGAGGTTTCAAGAAAACTGACTCTTTTTTTTTATAAAACAAAAAAGGGAAATGAAAAGGTAAGTAGAATATATGAAGTGTTAAGTGCTTAAAGGTCAAGTTCCACAAAGGGACATAAATTTAAAAGCAAGTCAAACACCACGTTTTATGGATATGCAAAGTTGGTTTTGCGCCTTTTGTCCACGCAGAAATGTCATTTTGGGAGCCTGAAAACAATTTTCTTTAAAAGCAGGTACCAGTAGTCTAGAAACACAAGCTTTGTGGTTTTGAGCGAAAAATCAAAACAACCTTTTCAAGTTGATGATGGGTAAATGGCCTGCATTTATATAGCACCTTCCAGAGTTCTACGACCCCCCAAAGCTCTTCACAACACAATAAGTTATCCACCTAGTCACACACACACATTCATACGCTGGTGGTGATGAGCTACCATGTAGCCACAGCAGCCCTGGGGCGTTCTGATGGAAGCGAGACTGCCGAGCACAGACGCCACTGGTCCCTCTGACCACCACTAGCAGGCAAGGTAGGTTAAGTGTCTTGCCCAGGGGCACAAAAGCAGCCTTCTCTGTCAAGAGCTGGGATCAATCCTACAACCCTTTGAATACTGGACAACCCACCTTACCTTCTGAGCTACTGCTGCCTGTCACCTTACCTCTAATCCAACCTTTGACCCCAGTTACATTTTCCTGTTCTTACTATTGTGTTTAAGATTATTTTAATAATAATAATAATAATAATAATAATAATAATAATAATGCATTGAACTTATAAAGCACTTTTCTAGACACCCAAAGACGCTTTCACACACTCTCATTCACACACTGCTAGTGATGGTAAGCTACTTGTAGCCACAGCTGCCCTGGGGAGGTCTGACAGAGGCGAGGCTGCCATTTGGCGCCGTCGGCCCCTCTGACCACCACTAACACAGGCAAGTTGGGTGAAGTGTCTTGCCCAAGGACACAACAGCAGGAATTAGAACCCATGACCCTCCGATCATGAGGCAACCCGCTCTACCACCTGAGCTACTGCTGCCCCAAGGCATTTTGTGTCTGGTTGCACATGGGAAGAGATTAAGGAAGATTATCATTTTTATCCTCTACTCATAGCTAAAGTTGAAACCTTCTTTCTGTTCTTTTACAGTAGCTCAGGAAGTAGAGCAAGTTGTCCAGTAATCTGAAGGTTGCAGGATCGATCCTGGCTCCGGCCAGAGAATACTGCTGTTGTGTCCTTGGGCAAGACTCTTAACCTACCTTGCCTGCTGGTGGTGGTCGGAGGAGCTGGTGGAGCCTGTGTCAGGCAGCCTTGCCTCTGTCAGTGCACCCCAGGACAGCGGTGGCTACATCGTAGCTCATCATCACCAGTGTGTGAATGGGTGAATGACTGATTGTGTTATGAAGCACCTTGGGAGGGTGTAGAACCCTAAGGTACTACACAAATACAGGCCATTTACCAAGTTACTGATTCCTCTACTGCCTTCTACTTCTCAAAGACAATTTAGACACTTCAAAAGTCCTGCTCAACTCCCCATGAGACGTTAAGTAAAATTTAATTTGGAGACAATATAAATCAGTCTCCTAAATTAGGTTGAAAATAACTTTTATTGGATTACAGCCCCCATTCATTGTTTTTGACAGTAGGGGACCCATGGTCCAGAAGTAGATGGACGTGACTTATGCCACGTACACGCTAGCATCGGCTCCACTCCACTGCACTCTGCCTGTCCCAGGTTGGCCGCGTTTGTTTCACACCGGAATGCAAACGTAGTTGAGCACATGGGCGTTCTCCTGGGCGTTGATCCACTGATTTCCCTCTTTCCTGTTCACTCTCTCTCTTTCTTAACATTTTTTTAATCACAATTGCCTATTTTTGCTCATTTTAATATATTTTTAAACATTTTCTAAATGCTTTTTTATATTTTTACATGTATTGTTTTTGTGAAGCGCCTCATGATTTTTATCTTGAGAGGCGCTATAGAAATGATATTTTCTTCTTCTTCTCCAAAATTGGCCTGTAAAATAGATATCAGTGATGTCATGAGTGCATCTACGAGCACGTGGGTGGGGCAAAAGAGCACTGAGAAGTCTGCAGTGTCTCCATAATTAAACAAAAGTGACCTGAGCAGTCTTGCATTTGGAGACTCTCTCACTCTGATATTGCATCTTGCTTTGCTGTGTCTGGCAGCCTGACAGCGCTGTGTGTGTGTGTGTGTGTGTGTGTGTGTGTGTGTGTGTGTGTGTGTGTGTGTGTGTGTGTGTGTGTGTGTGTGTGCGTGTGTGTGCGTGTGTGTGCGTGTGTGCGCGTGTGTGCGTGTGTGTGCGTGTGTGTGTGTGTGTGTGTGTGTGTGTGTGTGTGTGTGTGTGTGTGTGTGTGTGTGTGTGCGTGTGCGCACACGCTCCTCACAGCAGTGAGAGAGAGGAAAAAAAGCTTCATTCAGAGGCTCATTAACTCCACAGTGTCCAGAATGATGATGAATCGCAAATCGGGAAGCCCCCTCAGGCTGATTCTATCTACCAATCAGAGACTCCCCCTAATGGTAGGTGTCAATTTTGAGCCTGCCAGTCAGTCAGCACTGGGCGTGTTAGACCAGCTCAACTCCAGGCAGACTGCCTCGAGAAGATGGCTGAAAAGATGTCTGGTTGCACACGGGAAAATCTAAATGAGAACACTCCCAACCCGGTCCAGGCGGAGAGGAGCCAATGCTAGTGTCTAAGGGCCATTAGGCTCCCTAGAGCCATTTAAATATTGAAATCTCCTGCTCTCCTTAACGGTGTCACACTACCCACCTCAGCTTTAACTAAAAAGTGTGAATCTTGTAATTTTTGTTTTGTCTTAAAATTTTTGTATTTTTATTTTTCAGCTAAGAAAAAGTCTCATTGATTTGTTTAAAGTGGGTAGGGCTAAAAACCTTTACTGGAACCAGCCACTAGGGGGACAATATTTTTAGCATTTTTATTCAGTAAATCTTCTTCATGTCAACTGTTGCCCTTTTTTAATAAATAATTTAAAGTTTTTTTTGTTGGGGGGGGGGGGGTCTGTGCAGGTGAAGTCTTTCAAAAGGTATTGTGTTTACAGGAATATTTAGAAATGACAACTAAAGACAAAAAGTGTTTAGGGAAACCTGCATGTGGACCAGACCTGAGTTATCTCAAACAAACCATAGTTTACACATCTCACACAGGCTTTGATACAAATCAGCAGAAGGGTCTTCTCAGCCACACAAGGCCTTCTGCACATCTGTCACTAACACACTACATCACACTGGTGTGAAATCCTTCAAGACATTCCAAGGTGGACGGATTCATTTCTTTACGTGGAAGAGAGAGAGCGCTCACAGGCTGGATCAGCACTCCGATGTCATATTCCTGCAGCCCACACATGCTTCCCACATCTGACATGAATCTCTCAGGCCGGATGTGACTCACCAGCTCTGGTAGTGGAATGCTAAATTCTTCTTCTATTACTTTTTCATGGCGACCCCCCCCCCCCCCCCCCACTCCCCTTGTTTTTATTTTGTCGTCTCTTGGAGTTAACCGCAGCAGACTTCCACTCTCTGTTGTGTGTGTGGAGATGTTAAAGACCACGTTGTTTTACGAGAAGTTGTGCACTGTCAAAATAAGGTTTTGGTTACACTCCCATGGACGGCGTTTCACAGCTCCAACAGATTCAGTGGATCTGTGATATGTTTGTAGTTTTTCCATCTTCTTTCACAGAAGCTCTGACAAAGGACATCTGTGCAAACACACACACACTCAGGGTGTTTTTGTGCTAATAAACAGAAGTAGAGATCAGGTGAAAACTGGACAGGGAATGCTCGGGGAGGGTTTGTAGGTGCTTACAGAGCAGCGTTTATTCTCCGAGGACTCAGTGTACCTGCATCAACGATTTCCAGAACGCAAGCACTTGGTTCGCTGCGTCTCTGATGGACTATTTTCTTTCCTTCTCAAGCACAAGCGTGCACATTTTGACCTTGATGTCAGCACAGCGAGACTGGAGCTGCTGAATAAAATGTCTCACCCTTCCTCAAGGACGCATGCAGAAAGGAGTCTTATTTCCTTTGAGGATTCTGTGAAAGAAAAGGCGTTTCTTGTAATGAGTCCATGTGAAGAGTTCACCTTCTTACTTTGTTAGATGATGTTCTTCAGTCTTTGTGAGTGCAGTTATTGAAGGTAATTAATAAAATGGTTACACCGCATTCAGCTAGACTGAACCAACTGGTTCTTGACTCTGGAGGGCTGTTTTAAACCAGGGCTCTGAAAACCTTAAAATCTCCTCAGTCCACTGAAATGGAACATGTATGGCTAGTACAGGACCTCATGGAAAAACACAAGTTGTAATTTTTGAGAAATATCTATGGGAGAGGATTATGGCCACTGAAAAAAAGTTCTCTTCTTTCCCAGAACTCTGAGAAAAAAGTCAGAAATATGAGATTAAGGTCAGGATTCTGCCTTTTGTCAGAGATTAAAGGCAACATTTGTATCATCTTCTGCAAATATCTACTAGAGGGTTTTATTGTAATTTTTGAAAAATCACCATTTTGTTTCTATAATTTGGTTTTAGAATTAAGAAAAAAACACTTTGCAACTAGATTATGGTTTTTATTCTATGAGATGTGGATTTGCAGATGATGGTGTAAAAAACATAAAAAGATGTAAAACTGGGGATGCCCCAATACAACTTTTTCACTTCCTATACGATGCAGATATTGCAGCCTTTAGTATGGATTGATACTGATATCAATCTGATACAAAATCAGCACAAATCATACACACTTTTACCTCTTTTGCAGTGTGGAGTGTATGAAATGCTTCATCAAGTGATAATACTCATAGAACAAAAGCCAGCAATAGTAAGTATGAAAAAACAGACCAATTTTTCCCTAACCATTGAATGCATAATTGTGAACTTTAAACTAAATGTATAATAAATGAAGAAAAAGATGAATTAATTGAAAACAAAAAGACCTTGAAAAACATTTTAAAGGTGCATTATGTAGAAATGAAGTAAAACTTACATCCTGCGGCTGAATGTGGTTACTGCAACCACTTTAAACAATTTTGGAGCTTTTCATCAGCTATTGTCAAATTACAATTGTCTGCGCAGCAATATTAGCTCACAGGAGACACGGCACCTTACAAACTGTCCTTTTAAGTAAATAAATAAACAAAAAGATGTCTTTTTAAAGTGCAAAATACTAATTCAAGGTCACTTCAGTTTTTTTTTTACTATCAGCAAATAGTAGGAACAGCTCAGGGCAGGAAAAACACGCAATATTGTTCATTGACCAACTGCTACAAGATGAGTGTCCAATTTTCCTATTTCACACACTGCAAAAAGCAATGTTCTGTGAAGCTGCTTCAAATGCTTGATGAGGTTGGGCATATTAAACGTCCCCATATCTATATTTTAAAACACGATTTTTTAAAAATCAATTTTAGCCAAAGTTATTAAGAGTCATTACATAAGAGAGAGTTTTATTTATTTAGGGTGTGCAGTCTGGGATTTTTATTGTGCCAAATATCAGTTACAGGTCGAAGTCATTCATGTTTTTTATGGGGAAAAGTATGACTCGAGCAACCCAAGCACAAAACATGCTAACATAGTTCCCGAAGTTTGTTCAGACCAACCAAAATCTTCAGCATTAACATGCTGACGTAGCAGGTCCCTGATCCGATCTGGTGTTACATCAGTATTCCTGTGGATTTCTCTGTCCATAAGCTGCAAAACAATCCACACACTCTACAAGCTCACTGTCCCTTTGAAGCACATGCAGGCGAGCTACCTCTAACTTCTGTCCTATTACTTTTCTTCCACAGCGCTACAAACACTTCAACATCCCAACATGATTGCCAACAACAACACATGAAACAGATTCATGTTCACAAGGTGATGGCAAACTGGAAACGGGTTGGTAAATCAGTGGGGACACCAGCAACAGGTGAAACAGATCACCAAATAATCTCATTCAAACACACAGAATCACACAAACAGGCCCAAAGGTCCAGACCATGACTAACAAGGCTTCTGCTGCTGATGCAAGCCTTCATCTCTCTCATGAAACTTCAAATCCAATGTGGCTCCATGTTTTTTCATCAACTTTCAGTTGGATTAAACTGGAGCAGATTAGTCCAGGTACAGGTTGCAGAGCGGCCTAAGATAGTTCAGTTCTCTCCTAATGTGCTGGACACGGTCTGCAGGAGAAACACACACACACACACACACACACACACACACACACACACACACACACACACACACACACACACACACATCAGAGGACCTGAGGTTTATCTTTGAAAAGAGAAATTCATCCATTTGTTTACTACAGAGCTAGAAACACTTTGCTTTCTCAGCTCAAACACTGTGAAGGCTACGTTATTTCTCCAGGGAACAAATCTGAAACCTCGACTCGATACGAGGAGGAAAAGACTCAAATCTGCGATCAAAGGCAAACATTTGCTTAGCTAGCAAGAGAGCAACAGAGGATGAAACGGGGACTTGCAGGTGCAGCGTGACTGACGAGATTTTTAGTGCGTGTCAGTTTGTGGCGTGTTTGAGAGTGGAGCTTCCTCCCTGAAGCCGTGCTGCCGGAGAGCCTTTCCTCGGGGAAGTCTCCGTCAGCCTGCACAGACGCTGCCACTATCTTGTGATCTCGCAGGGAGGGGAAAAAAAATCACATGAAAGATCACTCTCACATCCGCCCACGCACAGAGGGGGGGATGAGTGACAGAGATTACTTCAGTCACAGTATCTACTATTGCACTCTATTCTTATCACTGCACTGTTTACTCTCTGTAGGCCATATAAGCTCTGTTGACATTTCACCTCATTTCTGATGTAAAACACTTCTGAGGCCTCGTCTTCTTATCTCTGCCGCTCGCCTTGTTTTAATTCCACCTCTCTTTGTTGCAGTGAAGAATTGCTTCCTTCTATTTTGGGTCATCTCTCTGGACTCATTTGAAATCTCTGTGCTGTTTAGAACACATTATGATCCTGAGCATGCCCACACCTGCACCGTTCTAATTTATCCACAGCTCTGCTGGTGAGTGGCGTAAACCTCATCCACCACCTCTCTCAGATGATCGCCGCCTCTGTCATCTGACTCACACGCCGTACGTTCATCCACCCACAGAACCAGAACAAAGGCGTCCATGTGGGACACGCAGGGTGCATCAGTTTCCAAATCAGTTACACATGCGTGTGATCACAAGCAGCAGCAAAGTGCTGAGTGTGTTCTGTGCTGCTATACGTTGAGCCCCCCCCCCCCCACACACACACACACACACACACACACACAGCCAACCCAGATGAACCCATCCCCCCAGCCGAGACATTTTTGCTCTATATGTGTGACTACATTACGCCCCATCCCCCGCTCACTGAGCAGGTCCCAGGGGTGGGTGTTGGTGTGGAAAGTAGACCTTTTTCCCTGTCCATGGGATGTTATTGATGAGGTGAGGTAATGGATCCCCCCCACCCCCACCCTCCCCCCACCCCCCCACTGTGCTCACATGCACTCTGAGGATAAATCAGATGGTGGGTAAGACCCAACCAGTCATTCCACCTCTCTTTGGACTCAACTGCCATTTCATTAGTTTTATTTATGGTTTTTTTCTACTCTCCTGAACCCTTCCTCTTTCTGTCCTCCCATTTAAAACCTCTCTTCTTCCACGTTTAACTCTCCAGAAGCGCACACACAGACCTGCGCTTATCTCTGTTCCCTCCTTTTCCTGGAAAACATTGGTGTTGTACCCCTAACATGCCTTCCTGGGACTGGAAGTCTAGACGTGAAAGTAAGCCCGTTATCTCCTGATGGACAAAGTGCTGCATAGATAGCGATGTGCTCTGGAGTGACGAAGGACTCGGCACCGACCGAGCTTTTAACATTAGATGCAAGTCCGTCCAGCTCAGCACTTCCCACTGAGCTGTATTTGAGCTGGCTGATCAGCAACAATTCACCTCTGGGCTTACAGCTCAGCCACTCAGCAAGAAAACTGCAGCCAAAACAGGTTTTGTCCTTGAGAAGAGAGAAAAGAAAAAAAATAACTTGTATCATCCTCACAGGATCAAGTGTTCTGACTTTTCTCGTGAAGCTGGTGTCGATTTACGGTTTATAAAAACGCAGATTTGGTCTACTTTTCTTTTCAGATGGAACAAGATCACATCCAGGAGCATTTATCACTACAGCCTCTGAATTACTAAGATTCGTCTCTTTTTAGTGTCACATCTGAGAAAGTCCACAACACCATGACCTGATTTCATCTGAGCAAGTCATTGGTGTGACTAAATCCTTTAAGAGGCCCATGCTTGATGCACATTGGTTGAAGCAAAACATTCAGAAATAAAGATGTCTTTCTCTGTTTTTCTTCATTTAAAGATGATCACGGATGACGTGACGTTCATATTGGAAGATGTCTGTGAAGTGTCCACTTTAATGAATCCAAGCTGGCTAACAGATCAGTCACATGTCAGAACAGTGCTGCAGCAATGCCAGCTTCATCACAGGGGTTCACTTGGACAGAGAAAAAGTGTAAATATGTCTGCCTTGCCCGCAGCAAGCAGGGACAAAGAGGAATCCCAAGCACAATTAACAGCTTGACAAAAGCAGTCTCATGATGTGGACGCAATCATCTGATTTTATTACTGGTGCTGAAACATCGCAGCAGTGAGCAACAGCTGATGTCAAAACAAGTTTAGGTTTTCTGATCCTTTCTGCTCTGAGAAAAGAGAATACATTAAAGACCATTGAAGGAATGCATGTTTCCTTCTAGGCTTTGCACGATCGGAGCGTGTGTTGTGGTTGACTCTTGCATAAGATTCTGGCTCAATGTCTGTAAAAGGTCTTTTGTGCTAGGCTCTAACATTTAGAGCCAAAGTATTAACCAAAGGTGTCACCCAGTGATTAGTGCTTAGAGTGTGTGCTGGCGGGGACTCTGAGCTACTACAGCACCAATGTTTAGCTTCTTACCTGTAAAACTGACTGAGTAGTAGCCATTTTGCTGTGCACTAATGCAGATTAGCCATGGCTGCTAACTCGAAATGGGTTGACTAGGTAGTTGTTGATGAACATCCAATAATCATTTTTGGATTTTTTCAACAGATTCTGTCAAGTCGATCACAACATTACCTGTTACCATGCGCACACACACACACACACACACACACACACACACACACACACACACACACACACACACACACACACACACACACACACACACACACACACACACACACACACACACACACACAGAGAGAGAAAGGCAAACACACATTTTCATTTTGGCGGTGGGTGATCGAACAAAGATGTTAAATAGGATGAATACAAGATCCAACAAACGGGAGATGATCTAATTTTGCGTGGCAAGTGTGTGAAGCTGGAAAGGCTTACGTCTAAACAGTAACATTCAGTCTCCATGTGATCCTTATAAAAGGAAGGAAAGGGAAAACTGAAAGAAGAGCGTGTGCTGGCAGTCAACCAGGTGTGGACAGACTCAGGAAGTTAGGCGGGAATTCCAACAATGCAGGCAGTCTTCAGGCGCTTCACTTCTGCTCTCTCTCTCTCTCTCTTTCTTTGTTGTGGCGAGGATGAGGAAGCCAGGTGAAGCCTTGTAGGTCGAGCTTGTGTTTAAACTAGACTGATCGATGACACCAAAGTGCATCAATAAACAAACTAGTGTTTCTTGCTGAGCGTTTGTCGTGGGGATGCTGATAGAATCTACAGAATAAAAGATAATAGTCTGCCTGACTTGAGCTCAGCCATGACTATGACAAATGCCAGCCATTGCAAAATTGATTAATGTCACATGGCAGCACCACCTACACCCATGAAATCAGTTGAAATGAAGCATTCAGCGCCATTTGGTTACAACCAGAGGCATTGCTGCCCTAATTGCTGCTCTACAGAACCCTCTGATGCCCATCTTTAATTTCATAACTCTAATGACTGTCTGCAGTGCATCTGTCAATTCACGCCCTTTGAAATCTTTAAAGTCTGCTTCGCTGGTGCAGTCACTCTCAGAGGTGCCTTTCATGTGGGCTCTGGATCTATTAAAACAAACCTCTCGAGGTATTTCTGCAACTTGTGGAGGAGATGCTTCAGGTGCTCCCCCTCTGAAGTGGGTCGCAAATGCATTTTTGCATGCATTAAACAAATGTCCCTGTTTGATCCGAACCATTTACACTTCCCAGCATTTGACTTCCCTTGGATCTGTGAACATCACAACTGGCAGGTGAGAATCATCAGGATGAAAAATGATGCATGGTAATGCCAGCGGAATATATTATCCAGGCTTACAGGCTGAGATAACGCAGGTGAAACAAGCAATTATCTCCGCTGCTCAGTGAAGGCTGAATGAAGAGATGGGTGTTGTTCAGATGGTTTGACGGGGTTCTGCCAAACCACAGAGCTGAAAGAAAAGGAATACAATCCCATCTGACATCACAGGGAAGGCTGTCGTTGAGATTTAGGTCAAGATATATCGAGTCTGAAGTGTGCCAGATAGTTATATGGCAACATCTTGGCAAGGTGTAATAACATATAATTACAATTATCAAGGGTAAAATGAATTACTATAGCTTGACAGAATCTGCCCCAATGTAAAATCTTCATGCAAAAAGACACACACACACACACACACACACACACACACACACACACACACACACACACACACACACACACACACACACACACACACACACACACACAGCTGTGAGTTGTACAAGACAAAGGTTTCAGACCATTTGCAGAGCACTGGCTTCATCAACTATCTGCACAGCATGGGGTGCTGTGATCTCCCAAAAAACTATCCTTCAATGTTAAGTCAGTGTATTCACAGCTTGTACTTCTCCGTGGGAATTAAGGAACACAGATGTTGACTTCCTGGAGGGCTGATACTTGAGTTGACCCCTGGGTTCAGCTCGGAACAGATTTGGTGGATTGTTCATGTGTGAGGAAAGAAATAAAACAAAGGGTGAGGATTACAGTGTTGTAGGGCATGCTTCTACTTCCTAAACTGTTTATTGATATTTGCGGGACAGCATTCCATAGTAAACTCCTTATTTGCAGTAAAGGACCATGCTTTTTTAATCTAAGGAGTATTTGCTGCAGGACTATGTAAGAGCTGTGATGTCCTCACAAGAGTGATTTGCACTTTCAAATATATGAAAATTACTCTACAATTTAAGATATTTATTAGAAAGCTTTCTAAAATCCACTTATAGGGCTTTAGTTCCTCTGGCTGTCCAATTTTCCTTTTCATATTTCTCTGAATTAAAGATTTAAGGTTAAAAATGTGGAAATGTTAAAATCAACAACAGAAAAAGAACTGTGCTGTTTATCTTATAGGATCCAAAGGATTTATTAAAGCATTAACAAAGCATTGAAATGTTTGTGTTGCAAATAAATACTGGAAGAAAGAAAAATGAGAGATATTAACTTCTGTGAGCCAGCAGCTGAGAATGATCTGATAACAGTTTTTTGGACACTAAACCATGAGTCTGACTGACTTTTGGGATGTGTGGTCTCTGAGTGAGTAGGCGGGGCCAGGGCTCGGCGGACCAATGGGGAGCCAGAGAGGCGGTTCAAGCCCGCAATGGTCTTGGCAGCAGTGGCTGCAGGGAGTAGCATCAGACCACTGTATAGTGCAAGATCAGGAACGACACCGCTAAAAAACCGCTAGCGGAGCAAATGAAAAACGAAAACACTTTCTTGTGGATTAATTCTGGGGCGAGACATTCAGTCGAAGCGATAATATCTTTGAGCGACTTTGAATCGATTGTCTGAGGATTGGGACGCTGGTTGCTGAACGGTTACCGACACCGAATGGTTTCTCCTGCCCCTCCGCTAAGGTTAGTTAGCTTCCACTGCTGGCTGTCCGTTGGTTTTGGGGGTCTGCTCTGTTGTTGGATGACGGGGTCCGACTATTCTTTGGAAAACAAACACATAGCAGTATTGACCTGTTCGAATCCAAACGTTACCTCTCGTTATCCATCTTACCCATTATAAATAAAATATTCTAACATCGAACTAGCTGGTTACTCCAGTCGCAACGGTATTTACAGTTAGTTGTCTATTATCAGCTAGTTTGTTAATTTTAAAGACTAGAAACACGTGCTACATGGCTAAGCTAACCTAGCTAATAGCTAGCGGGCTAGCCGAATAGCTAACGCTTGTGTTCTTAAATAGAGTTAACCAAAACAGGCGCCTTTACCTTTCAAACACATAAAATTGATTAAATAATACCATCACGCACCGCAACCACCTAATGTCAAATTTCTGTTATGTTTCTGTGTGTTTTATTGGGTACTTAACCCACTAGGCTTGCTAACGTGTCTATACACAAAGCATTCAGCTCGAGTTTGTAAACACAAATCCTACCCAAGTCAATTTAATCTGTTTTATTGGTGGTTAAAGTTAAATGGGTTACAAACAGGTTCCTTATCGGAAAGGTGATAGGTCGTGACTTATGACAATACATAGTTCTAAATCAAGTTATAGAAGACAGAAGTAAACGGGCCAGTGAGTTAACTTTAATGATCGGTTCCCTCTGAGTGATCTGTCTAAATAATATTTATTTATGTGGTGGAGGATTTTATAAAGTCAAGATTTGTATGACAGAGACTTTGATGCCACCCATTTAAAGTTCATGCCATCTGTTACCAAGGAAACAAGTAGTAACCACAGTTGTTGCTGCTTGTCTCACTCTCTCTCTCTCTCTCTCTCTCTCACACACACACACACACACACACACACACACGGTTCTGTTTTGTGGTGTCTAACTCTTCCTTCTCTAGAGCTAGAAAAGAAAACAGACTTCTGTCAGCAGATCTTTTGTCAAAGTAATGATCTAACTCACACAAAACTGGAAAAAAATGCACTTGACTGTTCAACCATAACTCTTCCTGTTCCAGTTTCACCCTTTGAAGTAAAGCACTTGTGTTTCTGTTCTAGAAACTGTTATAACTGCTTAAAAAAGCAAAGCAACATCCATGTCTTATCCATCTTGTGACAAGTAAAACCACGTTTTTTATAACAAATTTTATGTTTATTACAGAATCATGTTCTTTACCGCTGTCCTAGTGTAAAATGCCAGGTTAGATCAACATCACATTAGTGGCTTGTTTTATGATTTAATCATTTCTGATTTTGACTCCAGCTTTGCCAACACATTGAGATGTAGTTTTTTAATTTGGGTAATATTTCAGCATTATTTAATTAAAGAGTTGGACAGTGCCTATAGAGGCTTTGGTGATTATTGCTTTGTTTTTTCGTGTGAGAACAAGTAGAAGTTTAATGATCTGCAGTTAACGTTTAGCTATGAGAGGACTTTCATTTAATTTAGTATTTGAATTAGAAGTGTCAGATATTTCTCTAGTGCTTTACAAAATGGTTGGGTTTCCCTGAAGTTATTTTGATTTGTTCAAATTCCAGATGTGAAATCATATTAAGCTTGGCATCCAATGGGAATACTTAATAATAATCGACTCAAACATTTTTTCTCCTCACAGGAGAGAGTCAGTATGTTTAAATAAAAATATAGTAAATGTAACTAAATATTTGACTTGTTTGAATAAGAAAGTTAGAATAAAGATTGGAATAGTCTACCTTTATTCTCCCGCTTTGGTCTGCTCAGTATAATTCATTTGTATGAAACATTTCAACAGATTTTTAACTATTAAGACATTTTCAAGGTTTTTTATCAAACATTTGAGGGTTTTTGTGCTTTATTTCAGCAATAGATGGGCAGAATGTGTTGGATTTTTATTTAGATACAAGTGAGAAGGTAAGCAGTTTATTCAGAGGATTGCACATCTATTTATGCTTTATTTTTATAAATACAACTTGAATTCAGTCAGGCTCGTGCATGCTGGGAGACTGCACCGTCTGGGTTTAGTTTGTGGTGAATGTTAAATGTGACTCAAGTGTGGTTGAACTTTGAAATTCAGCATGACCAGTCTGTTGCTGTGCCTCAAAAATACACACACAGCACCATTAAACAGGAGATTTTCCTGAAATCAGGTCAATGGGCAGGTTACATTTTCCTTTTTAAAGCAAAAATTGAAAATTTACATGCCAGTTTAAATAAAATGTCTGTTATGTTTGCTCATGCACAACTAGTGCTGACCTCCCAACTAGCTACTAGCCTACAGCTTCAGGGCTTTGTCTTCATCTTTCAAAAAAATCCAGTTTTTGTTGTTCAAATGCAGTCTTCAAAGAGTAAAGGGTTGGGTTTGTTGGGCCTGCTGGTCAAGAGGTTGATGGGGTCTCGAGTCATCTGTCACAGTGTTATGCCCCGCAGAAACTATTCTGTTTTCATTTGTGTATGTTGAGTCATAGTTTAGATTAGTACCCACAATAAGAAAATGGCCAGAGGTAACTAGCTGGTGAATATTAATTTATGTTTAGATGTTAGTTAAGAGATCACTCTCAATTTTTTGTTTAAAACAACATTAATTCAACATGTCACACTTCTTTGTTTGCATGTAGTGTTGTGTGGTATTGGTAATTGATTCAAGCCTATCCTTGTAATATTCACAAGGCGCTCTGTTTTGATAGATCTAAAGAGAGGTTGCTATTAAAAGCAGCCACCCATATTCAAACTAAATAAATAGGAGCCAAACGCCAGCTTAGCAGAGATTAGACATGGCTCTGTGGTAAGTGATTTACTTGACTCTGTTACGCAATGCAGATGACAGCATGTTTCAGGACATTACTCTTGTTTGTGTTTTGGCTACAGCTGTGGCTAGCATTTATCTCTCTGATTAGCTTTCTAACAGGAATGTGTGCTACAGCAGTTATTTTTATGTTACTACATATTAAAGCGTTCTAGTTGTGGCAGCCAAGGGCACACACCCCAGAACTGTTGACTAGGCAGAGAAAGTAAGGGTGACTGTAAAAGGTATAAAGGTTCATTTACAAGCTTCTCATGTTGACGGCTAAAATGCGCTTGTCCTGACATGTCCGCGTAATCAATCATGGCTCTGTTCAGCCCTCGAGATGCATCTGAACATCAAAAGCTCTGGTCTGATCCATCTAATGTCTGAATGGCTAAAATGTTCCTGTCGGTTACTCAGCTAGAAGTCCAACCTGCTGTATCAAATTGAAGTCGGTGTAATAACATCGACATGTGTACGGGCATAAAATCTTGGCAATGCACTCTCATGCACACAGTCACAATATACACACACACTCTCAGGCATAAATAGAAGATCTGTGACGCGGCTATCATGAGTGACAAACAGAGGCTCTCGGGTTGCCATACAGAAGAACATTTCAAAGCTCTTGAATAATCAAGTAGCAGTGCAGAGGAAGTAGGTCACTTCAATAGACAAGTGCACTTATCAGTTTTATTTCTTGGCGCTCAGAATGGAGAACTAGTTGTCGGGGGGGCGGGGACGACAAACTACCAACAGGAAAAAAAACGGTGATGCTGACATAATCTTTAAAATACTGAAAACCTACAGGACATGTCCAATTTTTGCCTTTAATTTAGGTTAATAATGGGTTCATTATATATATATATATATATATATATATATATATATATATATATATATATATATATATATATATATATATATATATTAGGGCTGCTCAATTAATCAAATTTTAATCCCAATTACGATCTGAGTTTTGAACGATTATGAAAACAAAACGAGCCGATTATTTGTTCCTCCCACTTGCGCTGCCCTGAGTTGCAAATGAAGCGCTCCTCCCTACAGTGTTGCCAACTTAGCGACTTTGACGCTATTTGTAACAGCTTTTCAGACCCCCTTCTTGACTTTTTTAATCCTAAAAGTACCTGGCGACCACCTGAGAAACATCCCTGGTGACCCTTAGCAACTTTCTGGATAACTGTCGTCGACATTTCCTGCAGGTTAGCTAAACACTCCACCTGCGCTCCGGATCGTTCTTCAGGACATTAGGAAAGGGAATGATGTAGTGATGTGTCGGTCGCTACAGAAACAGCTCTCAGAGCCGGCTTCCTGTTGGACTAACCAGAGTGAGTGTCACACACACCATACCTGCAGGCTCCTGAGCCGATAAAAACGACTAAATGTGCGCGTGCGGCGCGCTGAACACACGTGCAGCTTGCTCGATTGCTGTGAGACTGGGTTGGGAGTGGGGGGTGCAGCTGTGGTTGGGACAATTATTACATTAACTGATGGACCTGTAAATAAATAGTTTATAAATAAGGTAGAATAGATAGAAATAAGTTCCTCACGCTGATAAATAATAACTAATCTCTCTGAGGACACGGTGCTAGTGCACGCTCCTACAGCACCTTGACATGACTAAATAAATGTTATGCAACATTTTGTGAACGTCAAGTTATTTGCATTTGTTTGTTATAAATGCCACTGTATAATTCTTGCTGTCAGTATTTGCAAGATATTGGTATTTGTGTCTGTACTGGTTAGACTTAAATGAGTTAAACCAAGGTCTATATCCCTTGGGTATATACCGTAAATCCTCTAATACAGGCCGGTATTCAATTAAAGGCCGGGTCTCCAATTCTGGCCGGTGTCGGAGTCAGCGGAGGCAAATAATGGCCGGTCTCTTATTGTGGCCGGATGGAATGTGGTAACAAGTAAGTACGAGCGACCCAGCGGCAGGGTTGTAGTCCCCAAATGAACCAGCAAGAGGCAGTAGAAGTTCACGCAGACCTATTTTAGGCTTTTTCTTCAACGCTTTGTAAAGCTTCGGACACGATCCTCTATCACGCTCCTACCACACAGAGTCACGGTGTCAGTTAACCATGCTAATTCAACCCGCTCCACAGAACACACATCACCTTCCCTGTGGCTTACATAACACTCACACAACACGCAAATCAGCACATAGGAACCAGCAGAACGGTAGGAAACACATATAACACAATACCCAGAATGCACCTGGCTTACAACCCCAACCAGGTCATTACACTATCAAGTTCAAAGAGAACGTGCTGATTATGCTGCAGAACACTCTGGAGAGCAGCAGTAGGGGTTGTATGAACTACAGTAATCCCTCGTTTATCGCGGTAGATGCGTTCCAGACCTGGCCGCGATAGGTGAAAATCCGCGAAGTAGGGACTCCCAGCATGCCCCTCGCGGGGATTCCCTTCACGTCGCACCTACGTCACAAACCGCGGCTATAAACGGAAGTCGCCTTTCCAGCTCACCACTCAGTCATCGTTTCTTCAGATTCACGATCAGAGTTTCCAACCTACCGATCAATCCAACGAACTATCAGCTCATAGTAAGTTATCTTACTTACTTCTGGAAAGCCCGGCATTTCCGTGTCACTTCGTTGACGCTCGAACGCTCGGGGGTTTCCTAGATCAGCCGGCGTTTCACCGACGCTCTCACTTCCGCGTCTGTGAAACCACGCTCCCTATTGAATTATCGTATGATCACATTCTCTGTGATCAGCAACGCGCTGTGCCGGACCGTAGGTACTGACACGCGATCGTTCATGTCGGTTCATTTCCTTTAATGTTTTCTGTCTTTTAGTTGCGCCTGATGTGTATCGCTGCTGTGGAGCGGGGCGCATCAACTTGTCCTCCGACGCACAGATCACAGCAGGGAGCGCTCAGCTGTTTTCGCGGTCGGTAGATCTGCCTCCTGAGCACGGCCACAGTAACAATCAGGTGTCGCCACCTAAAAAACTAATTTAACACGCGATCGTTCATGTCAGTTCATTTCCTTTAATGTTTTCTGTCTTTTATTTGCGCCTGATGCGTTTCGCTGCATGCTGTGGAGTGGGGCGCTGCGCGCATCACCTTGTCCTCCGACGCACTGATCACTGATACAGCCGCCAAACAGCGAGCGCTCCGCTGTTTTTGCGGTCGATAGATCTTTTAGAACTGCAGTTCAAAGGTAACTCATGAGGTGAATATATATGAAGCCAGGTAGCAGTTTCTCTTTAGGATTGAGAGGAGATGCAGGAAGATAATAAACATGCAGGAGAGAAAAATAGTCAAATAAAAACAAGTTAGTTTTTGTAAATGGTGGTTGCAACAAACAGACACCATTGAAGGTCATCAGAAGTGAGGAACAGAAAATGAAATAATTATTTTAATGTTTAGAGCAGCAGGAACTCCGAGAGGCTGCAGGCGCATCAGTGAGTTTGCGGCTGCTGATCAGGGGGAGGGGGGAGAGGACTGAAGCAGGAACTACCGTTGTTAAAAGAAATGTGTTTAACTTTGAAAATGTGGGCGCAATTTTAATTGTCAAAAACTCCAGCGAACCATTAGTTCATTTTGCTCAAATAGAAATAGAGGCCTGCCTCTAATACTGGCCCTCCTTCCAATAAAGGCCTGGAGCTTGATGAGCTTGGGTCAAATACAGGCCCGGGCCTGTATTAGAGGATTTACGGTATATTATTATTACTATGAGCTGTAAGTATATTGGTCTTTTTATACTGGGAATCAGGAATTATTTTAGTGATCATCTTGTTTCTTATTTAATTTTGTCCTGATTGTGCCCTGAGCAATTTTATGACAGAATAAAAACAATTAAAATTTACATAAATTGAAAAATTGTCTTAAATAATCGAGATCTCAATTTCAGTCACAATAATTGTGATTATTATTTTTGCCATAATCGAGCAGCCCTAATATATATATATATATATATATTAGGGCTGCACAATATATCGAAAAATTATCGTCATCGCGATAACAGGACGTGCGATAGGCCCATCGCAAAGCACGTCAAAAACGGCGATAAATGTTTGGTTCAAACATTTCCATCCGTGTCATACATCAGCTTTTTGTAAACCAGCTCTGTTTTTTACGCGGAAGTGTTATTTAACCAATCAAATGTAGTCCTTCTGATATGCGGCCAATCAGATGGGTCCGTTCACATAATACGCCCGCCCCCTACATAGACCCTTAGGATGGGTTGAACGCAACACCCGAACTGAGTTAACAGCGCCGTTCCCTTGTTCGTCATGCTGGCTCAAAGCAACGAACGCACTTTGTGCTGAGGTTTCTGGAATCAGCGCTGCTTTCAAACGTGAACGTGACTCCGCTCGGTGTCGTTAAGCAGCTGATAATAACCGGGCTGACTCCGACACGTGCGGGTGAACCAACCCACCTACCTCCATGTCGCTGGTGTTCCACCGGGTGGTGACGTTAGCCCCAGGCTCCAGCTAGCTTCCAGCTAAAAGGCTACAGCACTCTCCTCCCAGTCCCACCCTGCTAAAGAGGACCTGGAAAAGTTCCCCCACACATCAAAGTGATTTTTCATTTATGAGCTTTTATAACCTTGTTAATCAGGATAGTTGATTTGCTGCTGGACATAAACTGTCAGTCAGAAGCTCTGCTAGCCAGTTATCTTAAGAGGAACTAGTTCAATTTGTTAGCTTGTTATCAGAATCATAGCTGCAGTTTCATCATCTGAGCTGCTTTTTAAGAGCTAGGTAAACTTGTTCAATTTGGGGTTAAAAACAAACATTTTCACATATTTTCCATGTAGTTTTTTTTGCCAGTTCCTCTTCTGAAAGGTAGACAATTGTTTTTCTCTGTCCCTCCGAAAATCTTAATTTTCTCCTAGTTTGGCCCAGCACACTTCACTTCCCAATTATAGCAACAGCCTTATATCATAACCACATAAGTAGAGAAAATGCTCAGTAGCAATGTGAGAATTTGCTGTTGCATTTAAGTGATGCTAACTATTATTTAACATTTAAATTTATTTTCTGCTATTTTTATTTATTCAAAAAACCCTGGTAAAGGATGTTTTTCTGTATTTGGAGCATCAGAAAAAGTTTTATGGTGGTGGCGATGTTTTAAAGTCACTGAGAAACTGCATGCATGCAGTTTGTTGTTTTGCTGCTAATACAGTAGCAGGTGCAGCTGCATATTTTTGCAATAAAAATGTTATGTTGTAATGGAATTCATGCATTAGTTTTTGTTTGGTGTGAACCCAGAGCAGACATCACACGCCAGACGACATCAACACTGCATACTTAAGTATTTGTTCATTTATCGCGAGTAATATCGATATCACAATATTAAGCACTGTTATCGAATATCGCAGGTTTTCCTAATATCGTGCAGCCCTAATTTGATTAAATGTTTTGAAGAAAGGTTGTGGTATATACACAGGCAGTGCTTGAAATAAATATAAGAATTTTGGTACAATAGTCATCTTAACAGAATTTGTTCCCCCAATAAGCGATATAGCAAACTCACCCATCTTTGAACTTCTTGTTTGCACTGATCTAACAAAGGAATAAGATTACTTCTAAACAAACTTGAGTAGGATTTTGCAACTTTACCTCCTAAATAAGTGAAGGACTCCGTTTACAACCTAAATGGAAGATTGGGGTACTCTCTAGCATTGCTGCTAATTGGGAAGTATTCGCTGTTAGTAAGATTTAATTTATATCCGGATATCCTTCCAAATTTCCGCAATGTTCTGAGGACTTCCTGGACAAAGGTAATGGGATTGGTGACATATAATAACAAATCATCCGCGTAGAGCAAGACAGTGTGGGTTAGGCCACCACGTGAGATGCCTTGTATAGTGTTATTACTTTTTAAAGCTATAGCGAGTGGTTCTATAGCCAAGATGAAAAGCAAGGGGCTTATTGGGTCTCCCTGTTTAGTCCCTCTAAGAGGGAAGAAATCAGATGACAACCCATTAGTATTAACAGAAGCAGCTGGACTCGTGTAGATGAGCTTGACAAGTTGAGTAAAGTTAGGACCAAAACTAAACCTGCTAAGTGTATGGAAAAGGTAATCCCACTCGATACGTTTAAACGCCTTTTCGGCTTCAAGTGATATTACTGCTTCTAGGGATGAAGTGCCAGAATCAATGTACATCAGGTATTCCCTAAGTGAGCTGCCGCTAGGAGCTCAGAGAAGTCTTGTCATATGTCACCATTAGCGTAGTCAGAAACTCATTTGTGGGTGGGCCTAAGAAAAAGTAAGTGGGCCCAATAAATGTAATTGAAAACAAGTATATTTTGCGCGCGCATGCGTGTGTGTCCTCCGCATGTGCCCTAGCTTCATAATAACAATGCGCCGAGCTTCAGCGCTCTGGCTGCACATGTTCCGTATTTGCTCATTTTCAACGATCTTGGAGAAATCTGAAGGTAGTGAGTCATTCTGGCAGATTGTAATTAACACCCTGTCTCATGCAGGTGTTCTGACATTGTAAACCTCACACAAAGAACATTGTGGATGTAACAAAATAAATCAAGAAATGATTCCCTTCTGAGCATTTTAGCATTATTATATTAGCACACTGACTGTGGGACAGCATTCTAAATGTGTCAGGCTATTAACAGCGCGCTGAAGATCTGAAGTTCAGAGTGCGTCTGTCAGAGGTCAGACGCGTTCCAGCGGAACCACGGCTCACGAGTGCACATGTAAGCACATCTGGGCTGGGCAGAAGTAATCTTACAACATTGGTTTAAATAGCGCCAATAACGAGACGCGGTGACTGGCGCGGCTCATGGAGCTGTGCCGCACACACACACACACACACACACACACACACACACACACACACACACAGATTCAATAAGCACACGCGCCGTCAGACTGAAGGCAGAAATGAGCGCTGCCTCCTCCGTGATAAAAAAAACTTTTAAGAGGTTTTATAATAACATTTTTCATTCAAGGTCAAATTAAGATATTAGCTTCTATTTTGGGATGACGTATGAAATCCGAGTCCGCTCCAGTCAGTGGAGCCAGTCATGAACCTGACCACAACTCATGTTACTGCAGCATTTGTTATTCCAGTCCGCATGGCAGCGGATTGCAGATTCAGCCACACCATAAAACAGCGATAAGTCTGTCTGAGACAAAAGGGAACCTCATGGCTATAGCTTTTCCATCTTTTCCCTATAGACATTTGATTACGCACAAGTAGGTGACCAGTTCAGGTTTACGCAGAGCAGAAGAAAGGAGAGAGCTCTGGTTAAACGTTCCTGCTTTAAGAAAACCGATAAGCTTAACAAATCCTGATGGCAAAGTGTCCTCAAAGGCCATTGCACTAGACTTGAGACAGTTCTTCCTAATATCGTTTTGGGGGATCAGATGTAGTTCATCCTGGGTCGACATTTGTGTTTTAATCTTAGACGATTGTTTAATATCATCTACACTAGGGCTGCAACAAACAATTACTTGGATAATCGATTAATCGGATGGGGTCTCGACACGATTAATCGATTAATCGGATTACATGGGGAATTTTTTAAAAACTGCTAGGGAAACGTTATTTCTCTCCTTCCTTCACTTTATTTAACACAACATTATTAGAAAACAGTTCAATAGCAGAAAAACAACATGCCATCACCTAAATTGTCTTATAAGGTGTATAGACAGAGACCCTAAGCTACATCTATCTGTGACCTAAAATGCTTGGTCCAAGTTAAACAGCTTAAGGGCAATTCTCATCTGTTTTGTTTGATCTCATCTGTTGACATTTATTTTAAATGTAATTAAACATAGGCTGTGAATTAATCAAAATTGATCACTATTTCCAAAAATGACTGAAAAAATACCAAATAAAACAAAAGTAAATGAATGCCATCCTCCTTGCGATGATGCCCTGGGCAGCTGCCATAAAGTCACATCAAGAAATGCTGCTGATCATTCCAATGATCCCAAATAGACTCACATTAGGCCACATGAAAGCAACTGAACCCAAAAATATATTAACCAGTATATAACTGCACTCTCACACAACACGCCTGCAGCAACAGTTAGGACTCCTCCCTCCCTTTTAAAAGCGTTTTTGCTTCTGAGGACATTGTGGTTGTAAAACCACATGCTAGTAGTCTGGCCCCGGTGTGATCAACCAGTTTCTGCGGGAATGTGACGGCGGAACCAGGGCCAGATTAACACTTTGTTGTACCCTGGGCAACAATATTCAAGGGCTCCATCATCACGACCCAAGGATCACCATAATGTGGTCACATACAGAATATTTTACTGTAATATGCAGTAAATATACTCAATACTTGAATGCCTGACAACACGTAACCCGCCCAGAGTAACCTTTGACCCACCTCGTGTGGACTGACCAATGAGGAGAGGGTCTTAACTTGAGGCCCTCTCTTCATTGGTCAGTCTGCATGAGACTGACTCTCAACTGACGTTCAGTCGTAGGCAGCGAAGCGTCTCTGTGCAGTGCAAAAGCCCGGGTGGACAGTTTGTTTAATGTAGGGTGACCATATTTCCATTTCCAAACAAGAGGACAGGGGATCTGTGCCTATGACGTCACACTATGGCAACGCCACACAAACCATGTTGGGACCCATTTTTTGTAAGAACTAAATTAATATCAGATTCTGCCAATAAAAGGGCTCTAAAACAATTCATATGTAAATATTTTGCATATTTAATGCAAAATCTCATTTTTCTGCTTTAGTGCTGCAACAAGGTTTTATTAATAATAAATTATTATACCTTTTGTTTTACTACAGCATCGGTAAGCTTCCTGTGCACAGATTATTAAGGATGCTTGTTTCAGCTGTGAGATTAGACGATAGGATCAATGAAAAAATAAGTTGTCACACACTCCATGGAAACTTTCAGAGAATCCACAAATAGTGGCTTTCAAATGGTTTTGTTACTTTTTGCAAGTTTAGAAAAGAAGCAGATGAGACAGCATGTCTGATAATTTAGTTTTTCATCTGATAAAATTAGAACATGTCAGTAATGTCTGAGGGGCTTTTATAAACACCATATAACTAACACTACTGGAAAGGGCATGAATTACACAGAGGCTTCTGGGGAGCCCAGTTATTTGGGTGTGTGTGTGTGTGTGTGTGGGGGGGGGGGTATTTAGCCTTGGCCCCCAAAATGTCTTGAAACGGCCCTGGGTGTGTGACTGAGTTTTGAAGGTGATCTGAATTGTATCAGATGTATACATATGACATGTGTATAACTTATTGTTTTTTACTGGTAAAAACGTGTAGTGGAGATAAATCTACCTACATTTTACTTTTCAACACTTTGTTTTGTTTTCTTGTTTTTATTGAACTATTTTCCTGTCCTGTCTGTCTCTCATCTTCCTGCATCTCCTCTTAATTCTCCAGAAAATCTGTTGCCTGGATTCTTACCTTTTCACCTCATCAGTTACTTTTGAGCAGGTCAAAGGGATCTCCTGACCAAAAAGCGCAGAGCGCGTTTTCGATGCTGCGTCAGTGAGGTGACATCACCACAGCACAGGTGATGAGCTCCGCAGTAGCGCGCTTCAGGCACAAATAAGACAGAAAATAGAGAACATGTGCGGACATGAACGATCGTGTGCTAATTATAGGTTTTTGGTTGCACCACTTTGAGAATGGACCGTGCGCTGGAAGCAGCTGCCTGGATCGCTGCGCAACAATGCGGAACCGGTTCGCAGCAGCGCAAGTCTGCCGGCTCTCCCTCGCGCTGATCTGCCGGTACCGGCTCTCCCTCGCGCTGATCTTCGGCTCTCCCTCGCGCTGATCTGCGGCTCTCCCTCGCGCTGATCTGCGGCTCTCCCTCGCGCTGATCTGCGGCTCTCCCTCGCGCTGATCTGACTTGCTCTGGTCTGCGCACAACGGCGGGCGGGAAGGGGGGGCGCTTTTGGAAGAGTTGTGCGACACAACGAATCGATGACGCAATTCGTTGCCAACGCTTTTAGTAATCGATTTTCATCGAATTTATCGATTCGTTGTTGCAGCCCTAATCTACACCAGCGGTTCCCAAACTTATTTAGCCGCACACCCCCTTCTATGTCCCGACCATGTTGATGCACCACCCAGCCCCCACATCAGGGCATGGCTATATATATATATATATATATATATATATAGGGACATTATTGCATTATGAATTTCTTCTACCGTCAGATTATGTTCCAATAACGCTTTAGATTCTGTGTCGATCGTAGGAATATTCAGATTAGAAAAGAAAGCATCAAATTTATCGTGGGCAGATGTTGAATGTGAGGAGTATAATTCAGAGTAGAATTCCTTGAAGCGATTATTGATAGTCTGATGTTGTTCTGTTAGAGAGCTATCAGGGATAGTAATTTGCTAAATAACACGGGATGCCACTTTCTGGCGGAGCTGACTGTCTAGTAATTTGGACGGTTTATCTCCATCTTCATAGAATCTACATTAGGATTTCAAGATAAGTCTCTCCGCTTGGGTGGTGGTTAAAACATTGATTTCAGTTTGTAAGCTCACTCTCTTCTTAATCAAATCAGGGGTTGGAGACCCAGACATAAGTCCATCCAGGGCCTCGACTTCCAAGGATAATTCCTCAATCTTTTTGTAATTCATTTTCCTAATATAAGCAGAGCGGGAAATAATCTGCCCCCTGAGATATGCTTTAAGTGTCTCCCATAGGGTTGAGGCTGAGATCCCATCTGTCCTATTTATCTGTAGAAAGAAGTCTATTTGTTCTTTAATAAACTTTACAAAGTCTGAATCTGCCAACAAGAGTGTGTCAAGCTGCCAGGTCCATTTATTCCTCTGAGTGGGAGGAGTCATCTTAATACTAACCGGGGCATGGTCCGAAATAATAATTGTGTCATATTTTCATTCTATAATGTCACTAAGCAAATAGGGAGCAACCAAGAAAAAATCTATTCTGGAAAATGACTTGTGCACATTAGAGTAATATGAATATTCTCTTTTGATAGGATTTTTAAATCTCCAAGGGTCTATAAGTTTGTGTGTGTCTATAAAAGACTGGACCGTTTGCAGCGATTTAGATGGTCTATGTACAGACTCAGAGGAGCGATCTAGCACTGAATTTATCACCAAGTTGTAATCTCCAGCCATAATCAAATGATGACTATCCAGACTGGGGATACAGCTGAACAGTTTCTTTAAAAAATTCTCATCGTCAAAATTTGGACCATAGATATTGACCAATACTAAGCGAAGTTGAAACAGCTGTCCCACAACAATTACATATCTACCATTTGGATCCAGGATGGTATCTGATACAACAAAGGGAATATTGTTGTGAATGAGTATTGCTACTCCCTTACCTTTGCTGTTAAATTGTGAATGAAACAGTTGCCCCACCCATTCTCTGTGAATTTTAGTCTGGTCTCGCTTTTGAAGGTGGGTTTCCTGTAGAAAAGCAATACCAGCCCTAAGATGTTGAAAATGAGAAAAAAACCTTTTTCTCTTGATAGCCTGATTTAAACCCTTCACATTCCAACTTATAATTTTCAAGTAATCTTTACTTGGGATAAGATTAGAATTACTCTGAGCCATTAGAGCCAGTCGACTCCAGTATATATGTTACTCCCCTATTAAAATTATATAAAAAACAGAATCCCATGAGTGCACAAAAAGAATCTAGAACAAGAGCCACATAGTTACAACATAAAACACTTAAACAGGCCTCTAAAAGGCTATCCCCCCAAAAAAACTTTGAACTACTGCAAACCTGCATTTGCATACTACCCGCAGAGTTATGTATATGAACCGTTAATGAACCCCTCTAACAGGTCTTCGAACAAGTTGTGATATTCTTTCACTTTTTTAAAAAGTGTAAACAAGTACAAAAAATAAGAGGAGGAAAAAAAAGAAAAAAACAAGATTAGTAGCAGTAATAATAGCAAATAAAGTGCTACAGAGAATAAATGTCAGAAAATACTAAACACTACTAATAATACTGATCAGAACCGACAATACAACTCGTTTTCCCCCCTCTTCTCTTTCTCTCCTCCCTTCCTTTCCCTCCCCCTCTCCTTCTAATAATTGTCCGAGTCATTGATCACCTCATTAACATTACCTCAGTCGCCACCCTCTGTAGTGTGCGAGGCGGGGCCTCCGTCCGCAGCATAGACATTATTGCTTATGTAGGTCAGCGCCTCCGCGGGATCGGTAAACCTCATGCGCTTCCCTTTGTGCGTAAACTGCAGAGTGGAAGGGTAATAAAGGCCGAACTTGATATTTGCCGAGTGGAGCTTCTCTTTGGACTCGGAGAAGGCAGAGCGTGGTTTGTTGACATCTGGGCTGTAGTCAGGAAAAATGTGAAATCTGGATCCGTTGAATAAGAGTTGGCCCTTCTGTCTGGCGAGGCGCAGGATCAGCTCTTTGGTTTGAAAGTGGTGGAGTTTGACCATAAAGGGCCATGGTCTGTTGTCGCCATCTGCTGGTTTAGAGACCAGGCTCCTGTGGGCTCTATCTATCGACAGTGGCCTCTCAAAGATATCTTCACCAAACACATCAGTAAGTAGTTTGGCGATGAATTCTGTCGGTCGAGGCCCTTCCGCATTCTCTGGAATTCCCAAGACTCATATTTTGCAGTCTCGTGTAATTTTCCAAATACATCACCTTCTCCCTCAGTGCCTCGTTCTGCTTGGCTAGTGACGTTTGGGAAACCTCCATAGTATTTAGCCTCTTGTCAACCTCGTTCAGTCCTTCCTCCACGTCGGTAATTCGTTGACCATACACACTCAGAATTGAATGAAGACAAGCGATAGCCGCCCTGTTTTCCTCACGGAACGAATCGATGGAGGCCTGCACCGCAGTAACGGCCTCAGCTAGCGTCTCCATGCTGTTAGCATTAGCATCTGTTTCTATGCTAGCCGAGGAGTTATTGGAGTCGCCTCACGTTGCAGCTTTCACCGACTGTCGTTTGGGAGACATTCATCTACTCATGAGCTGGTAAAGTCCCTTACACATTAACCCACCAGTCTCTGACCGGTTAGGGGGTCCAAAATAAGTCATTTTAGTAGTATTCAGCAGGAGCTGTGGAAGACACGTCTACTCACTGTGCATGCTCATGCACGCCCCCGAGTCCATAATATATATTTATATGTTTATGCATTAATATGACTTTATTTACCAAAATAAAACAGCAGAGAGGAGAGTCTCTGTCTCTGTGTTCACTAGTATGATGCACAGTTATTTCAGGAATGACTCATGCTCCATGCTTATTGCACACGAGTGAAACTTGTAAAACCGGCTGCATTTCCATGCTTTAGTGTACTTTTGTTGTCTGCTTTAAGTTCCTCTACATCGTGTTACTCTTTACAAATTAGATTATTAACATTTTAAATTGATTCAGAGTTATTTGTCTCCATCATGATGGACGGCAGAAGAAGAAATGAGCTTGTCAATGACCAAAAAAGTGTGCTCAAACACAAAGCGGTCAACAACAAGGCAACGTTGGAGCAGTTTATTCTTAGTTATTTTGTTCTTGGAGCACAATAAGCCTCACATCAAAGCGCTGAGCCTGGCAGACCATGGCGCAGCAAACTGAACTGAGTTTTGGTTGGTTGGTTACCGGTTAACCAGCTATTAACTGTTAAGGGGCGTCAATAACCGGTTAAAGAAATATTGGTAAGCGTGAATCCCTACATAAAACCAAAAGTAAATTGCACACAAAAATGATTTGTGCTAATAAATGTATCCAACTAAAATAGTCAGTTTTGGTTTTGAAAAACTCGTGCTGGTGATGATCGGAGGGGCAGGTGGCGGCTGTGCTCGGCAGCCTCGCCTCTGTCAGTGTGCCCCAGGGCAGCTGTGACTACATCGTAACTCATCATCATCAGTGTGTGAATGTGTGTGTGAATGAATGAATGATACATTGTAGTGTAAAGTGCTTTGGAGTCCTTACTCTGAGAGGTGCTACACAAGTGCGGGTCATTTATCATCATTTATCGTCCATTGAAGAGGAGTGTTTTTTATAGAGATGTCCCAATACAACTTTTTTCACTTCTGATATGATGCCGATAAATTTGTGCACGACAGTGTTGCACTGAGCCAAACTGTCTTTTTTGGATTTTACCAAAAAATACAGCCACATGGCCGATATTGTTCCTTGCTACTTTGCTAGCACACACTGTTCTGATCACGTGGACTTTGCATGCTGGATCTGGGCGGTGATGGATAGAATTGTTGGAATGGAATTTAAAGCAGAACGTACTGCTAATATCAGAGATTGCAGTCCGAGAAAATCCGATAGTGTTTTTGGGCTGATATCGATATTGGAACGGGACATCCCTAGTTTATTAACACCATAACGTAGCGGGATAAAATGTATCATTAGCATTTGTAACATTAGAGCAAATATAACATACATACATGTTCTAAAGGTAATAAAATCACCATTGCTACTGTTGTTGCTACACCTATGAATACAAATAACACTCTGTTGATGTTAAGCTAACAAGAGGTACAGAGCTTACAGAGGCAACTCTTCGTTCTCCGCCATGACATGCTCCCTTCTAAGGTGCTCATGCATGGTTTTTAATTATTTGGGGCTGTTCAAGGCCAACAGATTTCTGTTTAATCCCTCCCCCATGTAATCAGGAAACATCTACAGATAGCCGGAGTGGCCAAATTACCTCAAACAAGGGTTTGAATAGTAAACTATAGGGTTAATGTTTTATTTTGAAGGCAAGCTCAACAGCTGAGAAATGTTGTTCCGCTGTGGTTTGCTATGCTATTAAATACTCCGTTACGAGCAATTTTGTTGAAAAAGTTAAGCGTTTGTCAGGCGTGGGTTACGGCAACAGTAGCCCGAAAATAATACTCCCAAAAGAGCATCCAGAGACTCTGAGTCATTACAGTATAATTGCTGTTATAAGTCAATACTGTTAGGTTCCAGCCATGTTTGCCCTAATAACTAATAACTCCATGGTGCATGACCCATGTGATCTTCAGTAGATGCAATTACATCATCATACATTTAGTTTAACATAATAGATTTTTTTCCTCTGGGCAAGAAATATTCGATATGGCCCACCTGTAGATGAAATGTAAATAAATTTACATTAGTTATAAATATATAATTTAAAAGTGCCTGTGGGACATTTGATACACTTCTAGCTCTCAACTGTGTGTGTGTGTTAACAGACTGTTGTACCAGAGAATAGGTACTAAGGTTAAAGTTTGACAAGAATCAATACATTTTTATGCATTTAATCTACTCATTTATATATATATGTATATATATATATATATATATATATATATATATATATATATATATATATATATATATATATTAGGGATGAGCCGGATACTCGTTTCAGACGAGTATCCAGTACGGATAAAGCATTTTTGACGAGTACGAGCATGAAACGAGTAAAACTCGTAAATATCTGTAAACGTGCTGAGGGAAAATCCTCATTGGGTAACTGACTGTCTTCACCCTCTGTGATTGGCCAGTCAAATAGAGATCCCCTCCCAACATACACAACTCTGCACCGGGAGCTCAGTCCGCGTCCGGTCCATCCAAGCACGTATGCACGCTAGGGATGCACCGATGGATCGGCATTTGATCGTAATCGGCCGATAGCGCCCCTATCGGTTTTGATCGGAATTTTCAAAATAGATCAAAGCAAACCGATCAGGTAGGGTTGTCACGGTAACCAGTGTAGCGCTAAACCCCGGTAAAAACAATAATAACCGTCTTGTTTTAAAAAAAACTATATTATCTTGGTGGGTTTACCGTGGCTGCGGTGTAGGCGCGGTGACCCTTACCAGCCACCGTATCATCTGCAGAAGTTGCCGGCGGCACATACACGCTTTGTTTACAACAAAACTTTCTTGAAGCTAAAGCTGAAATAATGGTCAAAGGAGGAGACGGCAACACTCAGGAGGACATTTATTATCCCTCAAAGAAGACAAAGTCGGAAGTACGGGCATATTTTAGATATTTGAAGAATGCCGAGGGAGTTGATAGAAGACGGGCGGCTATCCTGTTTGCAGCACGAGCAGAAAAAGTGTCTGTGAAAGGCAGCAACGCTTCAAATCCCATGACACATCTGCGTGACCATCACCCACAACTCTACAGTCAACGCAAGGCAAGCTAACGTTAGTGTTTGAGTTAAAATGCGTGATCCGAGGATTTGGGTTGAGGGAGAATGCAACGAGTCGCTATATAAAGCAGCCGCAGCGCCGCTACCTGCATATAAACCGTGTCGCGGACACCGCCATGTTGAAATGACGCTATGCATTACGGGGCTCCCAGGGGCAGATAAGAGTTGGTCTCTCTCCGGGAATAATTATGAATTTAACAATGATTACTGCCTGATGACATTTTCCCAAACCTGCAAAGCTCACTGGAAGGACACAAACCGAGGACAATATTTTCCTGAAATACGGATTGCTCAAGTAAGGGTTAAAAAAAAAGTATCTGATTAGAAGGCTACTTGAGTACTGAGTATCATCTGATCTAATATTTTTAAATGATGACATCAAACAGACATAAAATACGAAGTTATGGGCAAATATTGGTATTTTAAAGACTAAAGTGGAAAAATGTAAACAAATAAACAACATAATTACAAAATAACACATTTTAGGCAAAATTTAGACACAAACTGAGGACAATATTTTCCTGACATACAGGTTTTGTTTAATTGTAGAGGTGTGAATCTTCACTTGTCTCCCGATTCGATTCGATTACGATTATTGGGTCAACGATTCAATTCGATTCGATATCCCGATGCATCACGATTATTTTATATTGATTTGTTTTCATCGATAAATAGAAGATGTGAGATAATTGCTTTTTATTTTTTTTAATGCAAAATCAAATTTTTCTGCTTTAGTGCTGCAACAAGGTTTTATTAATAATAAATTATTATACCTTTTGTTTTACTACAGCATCGGTAAGCTTCCTGTGCACAGATTATTAAGGATGCTTGTTTCAGCTGTGAGATTAGACGATAGGATCAATGAAAAAATAACTAGTCACACACTCCATGGAAACTTTCAGAGAATCCACAAATAGTGGCTTTCAAATGGTTTTGTTACTTTTTGCAAGTTTATAAAAGAAGCAGATGAGACAGCATGTCTGATAATTTAGTTTTTCATCTGATAATATTAGAACATGTCAGTAATGTCTGAGGGGCTTTTATAAACACCATATAACTAACACTACTGGAGAGGGCATGAATTACACAGAGGCTTCTGGGGAGCCCAGTTATTGGGGGGGGGGGGCATTTTGCCTTGGCCCCCAAAACGGCCCTGGGTGTGTGACTGAGTTTTGAAGGTGATCTGAATTGTATCAGATGTATAAATATGACATGTGTATAACTTATTGTTTTTTACTGGTAAAAACGTGTAGTGGAGATAAATCTACCTACATTTGACTTTTCAACACTTTGTTTTGTTTTCTTGTTTTTATTGAACTATTTTCCTGTCCTGTCTGTCTCTCATCTTCCTGCATCTCCTCTTAATTCTCCAGAAAATCTGTTGCCTGGATTCTTACCTTTTCACCTCATCAGTTACTTTTGAGCAGGTCAAAGGGATCTCCTGACCGAAAAGCGCAGAGCGCGTTTTCGATGCTGCGTGAGGTGACATCACCACAGCACAGGTGATGAGCTCCGCAGTAGCGAGCTTCAGGCACAAATAAGACAGAAAATAGAGAATATGTGCGGACATGAACGATCGTGTGCTAATTATAGTTTTTTGGTTGCGCCACTTTGAGAATGGACCGTGCGCTGGAAGCAGCTGCCTGGATCGCTGTGCAACAATGCGGAACCGGTTCGCAGCAGCGCAAGTCTGCCGGCTCTCCCTCGAGCTGATCTGCCGCTACCGGCTCTCCCTCGCGCTGATCTGCCGGCTCTCCCTCGCGCTGATCTGCGGCTCTCCCTCGCGCTGATCTGCCGGCTCTACCTCGCGCTGATCTGCGGCTCTCCCTTGCGCTGATCTGCGGCTCTCCCTCGCGCTGATCTGCCGGCTTTCCCTCGCGCTGATCTGCGGCTCTCCCTCGCGCTGATCTGCGGCTCTCCCTCGCGCTGATCTGCGGCTCTCCCTCGCGCTGATCTGCCGGCTCTCACTCGCGCTGATCTGCGGCTCTCCCTCGCGCTGATCTGCGGCTCTCCCTCGCGCTGATCTGCGGCTCTCCCTCGTGCTGATCTGACTTGCTCTGGTCTGCGCGCAACGGCGGACGGGATTCGGGAAGGGGGGGGGGGGGGCGCTTTTGGAAGAGTTGTGCGACACAACGAATCGATGACGCAATTCGTTGCCAACGCTTTTAGTAATCGATTTTCATCGAATTTATCGATTCGTTGTTGCAGCCCTACAAAAGAATAAAGTGGAACAAGAACTTCTATCTTCTATTTCTCTCTCCTTTTAATTTCTCCGTGTCCCTAAATAAAAGAGACAGACGATCACGCTGCAGCCGCCGTCACTGACCCCGCCCCCTCCCCAAGACCGGATCTCCATACATTACAACAAGCAGTCTGACTGAGCGCTTCCAGGAGAAATAATAATTAAATTAGGAAAATAACGCGTGTTTGGAGCATCGGTTTGGAGGAGCGTCCTCCGATCGTCTCTTTTGTGTGAGCAGACAGTCTCTCTCTCTCTCTCTCTCTCTCGGTCGCTGATCGAGCGAGCGGAGCGCGCCGCACGACAACCCGCTCAATTAACTTAATTCACGGCCCAAATCCAACAGAACCGGTCGGGCTGATTCGGTTCCGGTTCAGTCTCAGGTTACAACTCTAGGCTCAGCCCTGCAGTACCACATTAAGGCGGAGGTAAATGTGGAGGACGCTCACTTTGACAGATTTGGATGCAGCGTTGGTACTGCCGTTAAAAAAACAAAACTACATTCCACTATAATCGATTATGGCGTACTCTTCTACGATGCAGAATCGTTTATGTCCGCATCCCGATGCATCGATTATTTGATTATTTTCCTCAGCTCTATTTAATTGTGTGAAAATGTAGCACGTTTAAAAAAAAATACCGCGATAATACCGAAAACCGTGATAATTTTGGTCACAATAACCGTGAGGTTAAATTTTCACACCATGACAATCCTAATACAGACCATTTTAGATTAGGTTACATTTCCTTTATTCCCAGATTATGTAGTTTGTAGCACTCATTATAATGTTGTAGAAATTTCTGGCCAATCCACGTGATCGGTATCGGTGATCGGTATCGGTGATCAGCATTCTTTGATATCGGTATCGGTGATCGGCAGCAAAAAACCTGATCGGTGCATCCCTAATGCACGCACGCACGCACGCACGCACGCACGCACGCACGCACGCACGCACACACACACACACACACACACACACACACACACACACACACACACAGTAACGGATCTCTCTGTGCTTGCTACACTGTTGCTCATGTTTCTTCAGTACTCCCTAGGTTTTCTTCAGTTCGCCTCTTTTTAAAGTTACTTTAAAGATATTTAAAGTTAAATTTTTCGTAACGTACGTGGTGCATTTGACAAGACAGAGCTGAAAACGGCTTGTGATGCGTCAGTCACTATCTCCGCTCCGGTTGTTTTTTTTTTCTCTCTCTCTCTCCTCCCTCAGGATCCACTCCCTCTTTCCTATTCACTCTCTTTCTCTTTCTTTACATTTTTTAATCACAATTGTCTTATTTTTTGCTCATTTTAAATATATTTTAATCATTTTCTAAATTCTTTTTTTCTATTTTACATGTTTGGTTTTTGTGAAGCGCCCCGTGATTTTTATCTTGAGAGGCGCTATAGAAAAGATCTTTTCTTCTCTCTCTCTCTCTCTCTCTCTCTCTCTCTCCTCTCTCTTCTCTCTTTCTTTCTTCTCTCTCTCTCTCTCTCTCTCTCTCTCTCTCTTAATTCATGCACTTAAATATTAATGTTCTGATTTTATTGAAAAACGTGTTCTGTAATAGTTCCTTTACTATTGTGATCAAAAACATTTAATCTCAACTCTGAGGCTGCTCTGTAAATAGTTTTCAAATAAACAATACACATAGCAACTTCTGATCAGACTTAAAATAACATATTGGTTAAACTACACCCATTTCTGGGTTAGGCCACGCCCACTCCGAGTTCAGATACGGATACAAATAGTGGTGTACTCGCTCATCCCTAATATATATATATATATATATATATATATATATATATATATATATATATATATTTTTTTTTTCTCAAGATAGTTTGAAGTGAGTTAACTTTTAAATATTTTACAGGAGGAAAAATATTAAGATATATATTGTATATCGGAATTCAGCAAAACAAGATATTTAACACATTTATTTCATTTTGTTGTGTGAAAAGAAACTTCGCCATTGATGTGCAAGAGCAGAGATGGAATTTTTCATTGTGTTTTCCCAATGTTGATGTTATTGTGGAAGTGGTGTACTGTGAGACTCTGGGGGAGAGGTTGGGTGGGTTGTGGTTAAAAGCGGTGACTGCATCCTTTACCATGCTGGATTCTGGCTGTCAGAGTTAACTCTCCTCACACACTTCAGTTGCTGGTGACAACAGATTTCCTTTGTGAAAGTTGAGCTTGGGTAACGTTCACTTGGTCTAGGCCCTAGGGTGTTGAGTGTTCTCTAAACGTGTCTCGAAGCTGCCTGTTTTTAATTTTGAGTTAGAGATCACCACAGTAGTTGAAACTACTTCCTGCTGTTTGTAATTTAAACAGACCGCCTTGCTAAATTTACTGGCTCTCCTGCTTGGATTTCCTCTTTTTTCTTTCATTGTGTTTTGTGAGTTTTTCATGCACGACTGAACAATTGAAATCTGTGTCAAGTAATATTGAGTGAGATGGGTTTGTGGCATCATCCAGCTTGTTATGATGGACCTATTGGCTGTTTGTACTTTTTACAGTGAAATGGGTTGTTCATCTGTAGCTCTTTAAAAACAAAACTATCTGGTGAGTCAGACTTTCTGATCTGTAACTGGAGTGCGTTCCTCAGTTTTGCCAGAACCACTAAATCCTGATCCCTCCCTCCAGAGCTTTCCATTCATCCTGGACACCTCTAACAACAACTGGTCAGCTGATCTGAGAGACCGAGAGGTTGTGCAAGAGCAGTAGCTCAGAGGTAGTGTAGGCAAGACCTTTTAGGGTCTAAAAATAAATAAGAATTCAAATTTTTTATGCTTTAAAATAAAACAGAAACACACACACACAGCTTAAAGGTTGTTTCATATTTCTTTTCCATCTTGGTAGTGAAATGGGATCGACCTGGTAGATAGTTGTCATGGTATCCTGGGTTGAGCTGCTTGATCATCTCTTTGAAACCTTGCTCACCGACCATGGACAGGAGTCTCACAACCAACATGCTCACAATGGCCTCGGTCAGGACGTTAGCTTGCTGAGGTGTGCACGTAGCAAACTCGTCCATTGAAGAGGAGCACTTTAACACTGTAACGTAGCGGGATGAAATAAATCATTAGTGTTTGAAATTAGAGCAAAAATACATGACATATAAACGTGTTCTAAAGGTAATAAAATCGCCACCACTACTGGTGTTGCTACAGCTGTGAATACAAGTAGCTTTCTGTTGATGTTACCAGCTAACAAGAGTTAAACTTATCGCAGCGACTCTTTGTCATTTTTTCTTTGTATAATGCTCCCTAACTTTCGAACTTTGTTGCAGACTTGCCATGTTTTCTTTCTCTGGTGACAAAGGTTAATTTGGATGGCCACCACTACTGCTCCTGCGCTTTGGCGCTAAAGCGGCGGCTGAGCCACAGGGCTGAGCAGAGAGGCAGTAAGCAACTGTCGAATGTGCCACAGCAGGCGAGATGTTTATAAAATAAACAACGTGTCGACTATTAAATTAATCTACTATTTTATTTGTCGACATTGTCATGACGAGTCGACTAATCATGGCAGCCCTAACATCATTATGCATCTGTGTAAGGGCTCTCCAGCAGGCTCTCAGAGGAAGACGGAGACATGCTTAAATTTTTAACTATCCTTCAAAAGTGGTGGAGACCGCAAGCTTGGGATTAGGGCTGAAACAAATCATCGAATGATTTGATTAATTCAATTCCTTGATTCATTCTTTACTGATTACAAGCTTTGTTAAATGTGCACACCACAGTCTGAACACATTTTACTGGCACACTATTAGCTAATGCTAAGCTAACGCGTAGCACGCTCTCGATCAAGTGGAGTTCAGAAAAAAACTTAATGGTTGTGGGTAACAAGATTCTACCACCGAAAGAAAAATCCCCACCATGTTGTTTGTGGGGAGTTCATGAATGATAAAGGTGCGTTATGTAGAAATGAAGTAAATGTAGAAATAAAGTAAAAATGACATACTGTGGTGAAATGTGGTGCCACTTTAAACAAATCTGGAGCTTCGTCAAATTAAAATTGTCTGCACTGCAGTATTAGCTCGCAGGAGACACGGCAACCCCACACTCACTGATGGTAAACAGTAGTTACGTTGCTCCTTCCTTTTTTTTGAAAGGAGAAAAACTGACAATCCCCACAGCCAGCTGAATATGAAATATGTTTTAATATAACCTTCCTTCCAAAATGAGTGAAACATTAGGCTCTTTCGGGATTTTCTCACTGTAATATTCTCACTATAGTCTTACATACTGCACCTTTAAGTGACAGTGTGATGTAGATCTGTCAGGCTTTTTACAGTTTATTTTCTTTCAGAAGCTAATCCATGAGATAGGTGTAGGAGATAGGGTTGTCACTGTGAGAAAATTTAACCTCACGGTTATTGTGACCAAAATTATCACGGTTTTTGGTATTATCGCGGTATATTTTTAAACATGTTACATTTTCTAAATAAACCCTGTATATCAGGAAAATATTATACTCGGTTTGTGTCTTAACTTTTGCCTAAAATGTGTTATTTTGTAATTATGTTGTTTATTTGTTTACATTTTTCCTCTTTAGTCTTTAAAATTCCAATATTTGCCCATATCGTCTTATTTTTTGTCTGTTTGATGTCATCATTTTAAAAATATTAGATCAGATGATACTCAGTACTCAAGTAGCCTTCTAATCAGATACTTTTTTTACCCTTACTTGAGTAATAAACCCAATATCAGGAAAATATTGTCCTCGGTTTGTGTCCTTCCTGTGAGCTTTGCAGATGTGGGAAAATGTCATCAGGCAGTAATCATTGTTAAATTCATAATTATTCTCGGAGAGAGACCAACTCTTATCTGCCCCTGGGAGCCCCGTAATGCATAGCGTCATTTCAACATGGGGTGTCCGCGACACGGTTTATATGCAGGTAGCGGTGCTGCGGCTGCTTTATATAGTGACTCGTTGCATTCTCCCTCAACCCAAATCCTCGGATCACGCATTTGAGCTAAAATGCTAACGTTAGCTTGCCTTGCGTTGACTGTAGAGTTGTGGGAGATGGTCACGCAGATGTGTCATGAGATTTGAAGCGTTGCTGCCTTTCACAGACACTTTTTCTGCACGTGCTGCAAAGAGGATAGCCATCTTCTATCAACTGTCCCTCGGCATTCTTCAAATATCCAAAAAATGCCCGTACTTCCCACTTTGTCTTCTTTGAGGGATAATAAATGTCCTGAGTGTTGCCGTCTCCTCCTTTGACCATTATTTCAGCTTTAGCTTCAAGAAAGTTTTGGCTGTAAACAACAAAGTGCGCGTGTGCCGCCGGCAACTTCAGCAGATGATACGGTGGCTGGTAAGGGTCACCACGCCTACACCGCAGCCAAGGTAATCCACCGAGATAATATATTTTTTAAAAAACAAGACGGTTATTATTATTGTCAACTTTTTTTACCGGGGTTTACCGCTACATCGGTTACCGTGACAACCCTAGTAGGAGACAATTTTTATGTTCAGCCTGCCTGAAAAACTCAATGACCGATTATAATTTAAATTTAAATATGTTTTTTCAGGGTTTCACTCCTTTAAACAATATTGTACAAATATCGGCTGAACAACTCTTATAATCTCTGAAACCATTACTGAAGCTTCCATAGTTTAATTTTTCACTCTTTAATCTGGTCTGATATGGAATAAGGTCAAGTTTGGGAGTGAAGCAGTCTGCAGCTACTGATAAATGCTGAAGGTCAGAGATTTACCAAGAACACAGCAAAAGCTTTGCCTCTGATAAAACTGCATGGATGCTGGTAGGAAAACCACGATAACATTTAGTAAAATAATAACTTGATGTATTATCTCTGTAAAATCTTGGTGACATGTTTGGTTTGTTGTACAACAGGAACATGACCTTCTTAGCTTTTAGATTAAAACTGCTGTTTTTAAAATCATTCATTCATTCACCACCTTTATTTAACCTGGTAAGACCCATTGAGATTAGAACCTTTTTTGCAAAGGTGACCTGGCCAAGAGGTGCAATGTGAATGCTGCATATGCATACTGAAACATACAGTACAGATCTAAAAATTCAACTACATATTAAAACAAGGGGAAGCCCTTACAAAAATCTACGACAACGACATTAACAGTGACACAAAAACAAAGATACTTAAATACACAATCATCAAGGTATCTATATTAATTTTAGCCCACGAAAGTTATCAGTAATTACTCACAGTAGTAAAACACAAGCAGCTTTCTGTCTGAGTGTTTACGCGATCACGAATAATTTTCAAGAAATGTGAGTCACCGAGTTCATGTTTAAAAATACCTGGGCCTCTGACCAGGAACTTGGAGCTTGATAAGTAAACGATTTCTTCCCTAATTCTGTTCTCATGTGCGGTGTAACAAAATTCAAGAGCTTTTCAGATCGCAAATTATAGCCCGACTGGACATCTGGACAACGGGTGGTTTATGTCTGTTTTAATGTGGCTGGGAAGCTCACTACTGAGGTCTAGGTTGAGTGAAAGAAGAGGGCAGGCAAGCTTGAGCCCCCTTTGCCAGGGTCCTTCTGTAATGAGGCTCCAGGGAGATAAATCCTTATGAGGCCTGACAGGGTGCCACATTCCTAGGCTTGCAGTCCCTCCTCACATCAGCTCTGCTCTCTAGGGCACGCTTTCATAAACTCCTGTTTGTTGCCCATCTGAATCTTTTGCCTATTATATTTCCCCTCTGTTGTCATTATTATTCTTTCCAGATTTTAACTGAAATTCCACCTGTTATAGTTGAAGTAATTTGGGTCGGATCTGAAGTGTCAGATACAAATTGTAAGTGTGTGTGTGTGTGTGTATGTGCGTGCCACAGCAGACATCCACATGCTCATTTTATTGGATCAGCTGCACCACGCTGTACCTCTTAAGGCTCAACACTAGGGCTGCAAAAACGAATCGATAAATTCGATGAAAATCGATTACTAAAAGCGTTGGCAACGAATTGCGTCATCGATTCGTTGTGTCGCACAACTTTTCCAAAAGCGGCCCCCCCCCCTCTTCCCGCCCGCCGTTGCGCGCAGAGCAAGTCAGATCAGCGCGAGGGAGAGCCGGCAGATCAGCGCGAGGTTCGCACTGCTGCGAACCGGTTCCGCCCAAGGCCGGATTAACTGGGCAATTGCCCAGGGCCCACGAACTCTAAAGGGCCCAGGGCACGAGCACAATACTGTATCTATAATTTACCGCTTTATGAGGACTATGGTTACCGTACATTCCGTTTTCCCCGGACTTGTCCACTTTTCACTCTGTCCGGGCGTCCGGACTGCGGGTTCTTGTATTGATGAAAATGTCCGGCTTTTCATCCAGGAGCAGGGATCGAATTATGGGGGAGCTGTATATCCTACACATCAGGGGAGCCGGAAAAAAGTTTTCTATATTATATCATTTTTGGACTCTTTTGAGCAGAGAGCGGCACAGCGCATTGTTGCGCAGCGATCCAGGCAGCTGCTTCCAGCGCACGGTCCATTCTCAAAGTGGCGCAACCAAAAAACTATAATTGGCACACGATCGTTCATGTCTGCACATGTTCTCTATTTTCTGTCTTATTTGTGCCTGAAGCGCGCTACTGCGGAGCTCATCACCTGTGCTGTGGTGATGTCACCTCACACAGCATCGAAAACGTGCTCTGCGCTTTGCGGTCAGGAGATCCCTTTGATCTGCTCAAAAGTAACTGAGGAGGTGAAAAGGTAAGAATCCAGGCAACAGATTTTCTGGAGAATTAAGAGGAGATGCAGGAAGATGAGAGACAGAGTACAGGAAAATAGTTAAATAAAAACAAGAAAACAAAACAGTGTTGAAAAGTAAAATGTAGGTAGATTTATCTCCACTACACATTTTTACCAGTAAAAAACAATAAATTATACACATGTCATATTTATACATCTGATACAATTCAGATCACGTTCAAAACTCAGTCACACACCCAGGGCCGTTTCAAGACATTTTGGGGGCCAAGCCCCCCCCCCCCATAACTAGCTCCCCAGAAGCCTCTGTGTAGTTCATACCCTCTCCAGTAGTGTTCGTTATACGGTGTTTATAAAAGCCCCTCAGACATTACTGACATGTTCTAATTTTATCAGATGAAAAACTAAATTATCAGACATGCTGTCTCATCTGCTTCTTTTCTAAACTTGCAAAAAGTAACAAAACTATTTGAAAGCCACTATTTGTGGATTCTCTGAAAGTTTCCATGGAGTGTGGGACAACTCATTTTTTCATTGATCCTATCGTCTAATCTCACAGCTGAAACAAGCATCCTTAATGATCTGTGCACAGGAAGCTTACCGATGCTGTAGTAAAACAAAAGCTATAATAATTTATTATTAATAAAACCTTGTTGCAGCACTAAAGCAGAAAAATGAGATTTTGCATTAAATATGCAAAATATTTACATATGAATTGTTTTAGAGCCCTTTTATTGGCAGAATCTGATATTAATTTAGTTCTTACAAAAAATGGGTCCCAACATGGTTTGTGTGGCGTTGCCATAGTGTGACGTCATAGGCACAGATCCCCTGTCCTCTTGTTTGGAAATGGAAATATGGTCACCCTATTAAACAAACTGTCCACCTGGGCTTTTGCGCTGCACAGAGACGCTTCGCTGCCTATGACTGAACGTCAGTTGAGAGTCAGTCTCATGCAGACTGACCAATGAAGAGAGGGCCTCAAGTTAAGACCCTCTCCTCATTGGTCAGTCCACACGAAGTGGGTCAAAGGTTACTCTGGGCGGGTTACGTGTTGTCAGGCATTCAAGTATTGAGTATATTTACCGCATATTACAGTAAAATATTCTGTATGTGACCACATTATGGTGATCCTTGGGTCGTGATGATGGAGCCCTTGAATATTGTTGCCCAAGGTACAACAAAGTGTTAATCTGGCCCTGGTTCCGCCGTCACATTCCCGCAGAAACTGGTTGATCACACCGGGGCCAGACTACTAGCATGTGCTTTTACAACCACAATGTCCTCGGAAGCAAAAACACTTTTAAAAGGGAGGGAGGAGTCCTAACTGTTGCTGCAGGCATGGTGTGTGAGAGTGCAGTTATATACTGGTTAATATATTTTTGGGTTCAGTTGCTTTCATGTGGCCTAATGTGAGTCTATTTGGGATAATTGGAATGATCAGCAGCATTTCTTGAGGTGACTTTATGGCAGTTGCCCAGGGCATCATAACAAGGAGGATGGCATTCATTTACTTTTGTTTTATTTGGTATTTTTTCAGTCATTTTTGGAAATAGTGATCAATTTTGATTAATTCACAGCCTATGTTTAATTACATTTAAAAATTAGTTGTTTGACATCCCCAGTTATAATAAATGTCAACAGATGAGATCAAACAAAACAGATGAGAATTGCCCTAAAGCTGTTTAACTTGGACCAAGCATTTTAGGTCACAGATAGATGTAGCTTAGGGTCTCTGTCTATACACCTTATAAGGCAATTTAGGTGATGGCATGTTGTTTTTCTGCTATTGAACTGTTTTCTAATAATGTTGTGTTAAATAAAGTGAAGGAAGGAGAGAAATAACGTTTCCCTAGCAGTTTTTAAAAATTTCCCCATGTAATCCGATTAATCGATTAATCGTGTCGAGACCCCATCCGATTCATCGATTATCCAAATAATCGTTTGTTGCAGCCCTACTCAACACATCGGTTCAGATAATGCACTTGTTTGTTTACTCTTCATTCAAAACAAAAAACAAAGTAATTGTTGAGTGACCTCAAAGGAAAAGCTAAAAATGGTCAGTTATGGCAAAAAGGTTAGCTGAAACAACACCGCCTAAATGCATCCGAAATGCAAAGTTTAGGAATTTTCCCAATCTGTCAGCACACGCTGCCACACCACCTTTATCTCTTACCTAACAGTGTAGTATTTACTGTTCTTTATTCCTATTCAGTTTGATTTACAAAGGCAAGTTTTCTTTTGTTATAAGTTACTTCAACTGTCAGAATTATTACTAGGGATGCACGCTTTCAAATAGGGCTGCACAATATATCGAAAAATTATCGTCATCGCGATAACAGAACGTGCGATAGGCCTATCGCAAAACACGTCAAAAACGGCGAAAAATGTTTGGTTCAAACATTTCCATCCGTGTCATACATCAACTTTTTGTAAACCAGCTCTGTTTTTTACGCGGAAGTATTATTTGACCAATCAAATGTAGCCCCTCTGATATGCGGCCAATCAGATGGGTCCGTTCACGTAATACGCCCGCCCCCTACGTAGACCCTTACCCCAAAATTCCACTATCTCCGCTTCCTGCTTTCCGCTGCCGCTCGCTTCCCTTGTTTGTCATGCTGGCTCAGATTAACGAACGCACTTTGTGCTGAGGTTTCTGGAATCAGCGCTGCTTTCAAACGTGAACGTGAGTCCGCTCGGTGTCGTTAAGCAGCTGATAGTAACCGCGCTGACTCCGACACGTGCCGTTGAACCAACCCACCTACCGTCATGTCGCTAGTGTTCCACCGGGTGGTGACGTTAGCCCCAGGCTCCGGTTAGATCCAGCTAAAAGGCTACAGCACTCTCCTCCCAGTCCCACCCTGCTAAAGAGGGCCTGGAAAAGTTCCCCCACACATCAAAGTGAATTTTCATTTATGAGCTTTTATAACCTTGTTATTCAGGATAGTTGATTTGCAGCTGCACATAAACTGTCAGTCAGAAGCTCTGCTAGCCAGTTATCTTAAGAGGAACTAGTTCAATTTGTTAGCTTGTTATCAGAATTAGGGCTGCCACTAACGATTATTTTCATAATCGATTAATCTGTCGATTATTTTTTTCGATTAATCGATTAATCGGTTTGTTATTGTTTAGCTATTTAACCTATACAAGTGATGAATACATTTCAGTTAAGAAAAAGAAAAACATAAGAGAATTGTGCAGTTGACTGCAATCTATTTTATTGCACATGACCACAGTCAGCAGTGTAAAATGAGCTAAACAGTGCAAAATATCAGTCCAGAATAATTTTTTGGCATCAAAATATAAGAGGTAAATTCCATAAAAAATAATGTAGAATCTGGAATAGAGTTTGTAAGTGGTATGCATTGCTGGGGGTGAGTGTCTTGTTCCCCATGTAGTTGTCCATCGTTGCTTGTTTTTTTCTGCATAAGAAACGCAAATAAACTGAATTAAGTACACATATAAAATAAAGCAGCACACACACTACAACACTAAATCAATATTACATTATTTGAATTAATTAACAATATACAGTGATCATTTATTTTGACAAAAATGTGTTGTGAGGCGTTTTACAGCGTTAGATAGTAAAACAGCCTTTTAATAGTTAAAAAAAGGACTTTCTGAATTTCTCCTGTATTTAAAAATTGAAAGCGTACAACTATGCCGCGTTATATTCACCTGGACACAGCTCGTCTGTATATTTTTCTCCGCGGAGTTGTCCTTTTTTGAATGAGGAACACAGTTATGGGTTTGTGCCGTTTTTCTCTTAACGAGAACATTCTTATAAACAGACGTGCTAAATTTGGCAAGTGCATGATTCACAACACGGAGGAGATTCACGATTGCATCTAGTCAATCAGAAGTAGAACACCGTAAACTGACGCGGCAAAAAAAAAAAAAAAAAACATGTTTAACATCCACTATAACGAACTCAGCTAACACTAAGTCCCAAATGTGTTCTGCGTTAGCTTGTTTATTTTCTGTTACTTACCGGACATTCCTCTGCTGCATCAGCCCCCACGTTTTCGTCTCAAATGTTCACTTAGGGACGTCGTGCTTCCGTCGTGCCATGGTTTTTGCATATTTTGTAGGTCACCGGTCTTTTCAAGGCATCTAGTGAAGTGCTCCCATACTCGTGAGGTTTTTGTCCGGGGTTTCTCTTGTTTTGTTGCTTCTATTTTTCTTCCGTATTTGTTGTTGATCCGCCATCTATCACAGCAAGATGCGCGTCAGTAACGTGATACGTCATGAAAACCGAGGGCACTTATTGGCTAATTTCTTCTTCTACGGCCCCACTGGTAGATCAGTGGCTCATTACTGCCACACACTGGCGGCAAATTTAACAGATTGTAACCGATGTCAGATTGTGGTAAAAAATAGACTTTATGCGGTAAAATATGATTATTAAACAACTAATCGATGACTAAAAAAGTTGTTAACTATTTTAATAATCGATTATAATCGATTAAATCGATTAGTTGTTTCAGCTCTAATCAGAATCATAGTTGCAGTTTCATCATCTGAGCTGCTTTTTAAGATCTAGGTAAACTTGTTCAATTTGGGGTTAAAAACAAACGTTTTCACATATTTTCCATGTAGTTTTTTTTGCCAGTTCCTCTTCTGAAAGGTAGACAATTGTTTTTCTCTTTCCCTCAGAAAATCTTAATATTCTCCTAGTTTGGCCCAGCACAGTTCACTTCCCAATTGCAGCAACAGCCTTATATCAGAACCACATAAGTGGAGAAAATGTTCAGTAGCAATGGGAGAGTTTGCTGTTGCATTTAAGTGATGTTAACTATTATTTAACATTTAAACTTATTTTCTGATATTTTTTATTTATTCAAAAAACCCTGGTAAAGGATGTTTTTCTGTATTTGGAGCATCAGAAAAAGTTTTATGGTGGAGGTGATGTTTTAAAGTCACTGAGAAACTGCATGCATGCAGTTTGTTGTTTTGCTGCTAAAACAGAAGCAGGTGCAGCTGCATATTTTTGCAATAAAAATGTAATAGCTGGTTAACGCCCCAACACACACAATAGTTTGCCCCCACTCTTTAAGTACGCTTTTTGAACTACTGGTTCAATGAATTTATGTTTGTACAGAGGATAATATTTACCGAAAATAAGTATGAAAATGCACCCAGACAGTTTTCTATAGTGAATTTGTGAGTTAATTCAGAAACATTCCTCGTATTTAAGATCTGCACTTGCCTGTTATGACATCCTAAAAATTACCTAGTTTTATCATCAATTTAATGCTAAGCAGTGGATAATTACAAAGTATTTATTTTGCATTCATCCTTTTGGCGATAGGGCTGTCGCGGTTGAGGAATTCCCCCTGCGGTGATTCAGGGTGGCTTAATATTGCGGTGTGCGATATTATTGCAGCACTTTTTTTTATTGCAGTACTATCTAAACATAATGTTTTCACATTTAAAAAAGGTAAAAAATTGCCGTGCCTTCTTTTATAACACTTTACTGAATGCAGATCAAAGGGCAGTAACAACACAGATCGCAGTAACGTTTGTTTCTCCGACAGTCGGAGTCCGACTGAACTTAAAAACAACAAAATTCAGGAGAAGGTTAAACTTTTAAATGCAAATTTGGCTGCTGCATCTAACAAATAAGAAACAAGTCCCCATTTTGTTTAGTTGTTTAAAATCAAGCATAAAAAATTACATGTACCGGGCGCAGGGCACTATCATTTCACTTTCACACACACGAATGACGGTGATTTATAGCTCGGTCATGTCCTTGTTACCCACAAGGAAAACCAGCATGTTAACCATATACGGTTTGAGAGAGGATCTGAGAGGGGTGGCGACATTTCCAGCAACGCTGAAAATCCTCTCGGATGGTGCGCTCGTTGCACTAACGCACACACACGTACTTGCGTGCGACTGGCGAGCAAAGGGAATCTCTCCCGGTTGTTGCTCCACCATGTCAGGGGTGTTTCTTTAGGGTGGATGCATTCCTCCTGCAGGTAGCGAGTGAGCTCCAGCTCAGCTCAAACTCTCTTCGGGACAGTTGCAGAAGCAGTGCTTGTCCGGGACTTCAGCAGGTCTCCGAGCGTTTATTTATTTATTTATTTTTTGCCGCTGGTGGCAGCTCTGTGTCGGCCAAGGACTCTGGCTGCGCAGCAGCTGACGTACTGAAAACCAAAGTGCTCCGAAAGGAGCGAAGTAACGTTTCGTTTTGATACCAGTGCAGCCATCCTTCTCAACATGCATCATTGAGTTGAATCAAGTTCAGTAATCGCGGTGGCCCATGATGCAGCGTGGTGGGTTTCTTCATATTGCGATATTTCATTTTTGCGGTTACCGTGACAGCCCTATTTTGCGACAATTTGCTTCAAAGTATCTAATTTGTAATGTTTGTGTATTTTTTCCAATACCAGTGAATGAAAATTGTGGAGATGCACGTTTTCCAAAATGTATTTAACCGGCTATTTATGCTCCTCAACGGTTAATAGCTGGTTAACCGGAAACCAATTTGATAGCGGCACTCTTGCACCCTCTAGTGGCACAAAATATATTACATCATAACGCAGCAGAAGTACTTGAAGCAGGTAACCGGGCAAAATTATTTTACCTGATTATAACATTAACAGCAATTAACCGATTTACTTTGTGCATCCCTGGAAAATAGTCATCTGTTGTATATGGTATGGAGCAAAATATTCTACATAATCTAAATTTTATTACATCTTGTTTTCATTAAATCAGATTTTCCAGGAAAAGTTGAAGTGGTCTTATTCAGTCATTTCCCAGGCTTCTGAAAGACTTCAGGTTTTTTAGTTTACTTTTGGATTTTTCTGAATCAATTTCCCTCTGGGATTAATAGTGTTTTTGAATAGAATAGAATAGAATTGAGTTGAATTTAGGATTACAGTTTTTAATCTAATGGTCAGTTCTTGTACCGGTCCAATAAAACACATCAAGCAATCTGCTTAAAATGAGGAGTGTTATTAGGTCGAGGACACAAGATCAAGTTTTTCTACTGAAATATATCTTCATCAGGTGAACAAGATGAGGGAGCATCACACATTCAGGCAGCCCGGAGTGCTGGTTCTCCCATTTAAAGAGGGGACTGCAGGCTGGTTTCTAGCTACAGCTGGGAGGGTGCACGTTTTCCTAAATTTGTTTCACTGATTATTGAAAACATTTAATTTAATGCTCGATTAACCATAAACTCCCCCTTTAGAAGAAACACCTTTTGAATATTTTTATGCCTGAATAATTAAAAAGATTAAAAATAACAAAAATTATCAGTTGAAAGACTGATAATGAATGGAGATAAAAGCAGTCGTCATCTGCAAAAGTACTGAAGAATAAATGGTAAATGGCCTGTATTTGATATAGCGCCTTCTAGAGTCCTGGAACCCCCCAAGGCGCTTTACAACACAAATCAGTCATTCACCCATTCACACACACATTCACACCCTGGTGGGGATGAGCTACGATGTAGCCACAGCTGCCCTGGGGCGCACTGACAGAGGCGAGGCTGCCGAGCACTGGCGCCACCGGTCCCTCCGACCACTACCAGCAGGCAACGTGGGTTAAGTGTCTTGCCCAAGGACACAACGACAGCGACAGACTGAGCGGGGCTCGAACCTGCGACCTTCCGATTACGGGGCGAGCACTTAACTCCTGTGCCACCGTCGCCCATAATTGATGATACCTATGAAAAAAGACCAAGACAGACTTTTTATGAACCAAAATGTAAACTTTTGGAGGTTATTCAAGGTATTTGCACAATTAGAATAGTTTCAGTGTCTTATTGACTGTTTTAATTGACAAAATAGACATAATGTGCATATTTGAGTGGATGTGAATGTTTGGTGTTTAATCTTTTAAACACATTTTCAGTTTTTTTTTTAGAAAGAGGTCATCTGATTTTAAACCTGTAGTAGTTCTTCTGCGTTGAATAGGAACTGATTAGATGCACCGTTGGCACTCGTTCCTGTTTATGCCTAACAGAGATCACCTTTTCTTACTGATTTATTTAGTTAAAAACCAGCTCAGAAATAGAACCACCTGATGTGGAGTTCTGTTTAGTTATTCTGAACATGGATGGTAAACAACGAGGCCTTCTTACTTTTGAATCCATTTCTTTTAGAGCTCGACTGTGAAGCTACCAAGTCGTACTAGACAGAGATTTGATTTACTGTTTATGTCAGTGGAACTATGCTGTTGTTTGAAGTGTGCCTCCTGCTCCTCTTGGCAGGCTGGAAGCTGTCTGTGTGCTTTGTGCTAGTATTTCCACAGCCATTCCTAAAATGGAGTGGGAGGGTGGGGGGTAAACGGATGAAATATTGGCTTGCACCAGCGAAGGCTGAGGCCCTCTACTCTGTGGAAAAGGCGAGAGCAAAATAGAACAGAGGCGAGTAGAGCAAGGGAGGGAGGTGACTGAGTTCATTTGCAGTGTTGGCAGCGAGCCACAGACCTGCCTGTGGGTGTCTGTAGCAGTGCCAGCGCATGTGTTTAGCCTCTTGTCTGGAAGGCCCCATTCACCTCAAAGTTGATGTCAGATCTTTTTCATTGATTCGGTCCTTTCGTCTTGATTTAGAATTGTTGGCCCTCCATGGATCTTGTGACTGTTCAGACTTGTTTTCATCCATCTTAGAGGAACTTCTTTGGGCTGGACAGTCATCAGAGGGCAGCTGCTAAGAAGAATGACACATCTGACTCCTCTTATTCTTCCCATTGTTGAGAATTATGCATATTCTTTAAATATATCTTTTTTTTCCTTCTTACTGAATATTTAATCAGGGATCATTTCTAATTCCCTTACGATCTTAGTTCTGACTGCTCTGACATCAGCTTTGACTAGTCTGGGGAAAATATTTCAGACTACAGATCACAATTACAGAGACTTTCAGCAATGTTTTTCCCATCTCATGGCCTCTGTGTTTACAGAGCTGCTCTGTGTCTTAAAGCCAGAGCCATGTTCAGCCTTTCGTAATAGAGCCTTTTGCGTAACTGCAGTCAAGTGACAATTTGTGTTTGTGACAGTTGAGCAGGAAGGAGAAGGGTAGAAAGTGCCTCTCTTTGTGTTATAGGAAAAAAATAAACCACACCTGTCAGCCAGTGGAGACCGGCACATTAGCTTTTGTCTTACGTTATACATACCGGCGCAACAAGGGGTGTACCTTTTAGTGTTTTCAAGTGTTCATTTCTTCTGGTTTAAACAGATTAACATGTTGCAGTTAGAAACAATGAAAGTTTATTAACCAACTACAGAAGTAGCTGACCTGGCATAAATGCTAAATACTAAATTATATCCACTAACTGATATGAGTGAAAGGTAGTTTTTTTGTCATGGCAGAAGTGTTTCTGTAAATTTAATGTTTGTTTTAAATGAGCAGTTTTTGCCATCAAACTGTTGACTAAATATTAGGGATGAACAATAAATTGGCATCAATATCGGTATTGGCAGATGTTAACGATTTTTTAACAAATCTGTGTCGTTCCCATAAGTAAAGCTGTGCCGATATTAACAACCAATATTTTTTCAGTCTTGTCTCTGTGTGTTTGTTTTAGAGGGTGAGGTGGTGATGATGTGTATCTGATGATGTGTATATATCTAAATGACAAGTTACAGTGAAGCCATTTTCAAGCAACTGCATTGGTATTGGTTCCTGGTATCAGCTAACTTTTACCATCCCTACCTATGCTCCTTCCTGATCGGTAAAGCCCTTCGCTGCCAGCGTTTCTCACCATTTTTACTGTTTTTTTAAGAGTCACAGAATGTTGCACTCTAGGATGATGTCGACGCCAAAACAACCAAAACAAATCGTAGAATCACCTCTTACATCAGGAAGAATCTGCGCGTTTTGAGCATTATCCGTTCCTTCGTAATCCGTTGTTGAAATGTGATCGGCAGAAGCTTTTCTGGTTTGCGCCTCACTTTTTGTTTTACAGCAGCAGCCCAAAACGATCTCCTAACACATGGATTCTCTGCTTCTTGATCACGTGATGTGTGACATATGTGGATGAAGATTGGCTTTAGAGCTGAGATGTTTTTTCTCACAGTGCGGGGGCTCGTTCCGATGCCCACACAGTAAAAACATGCAAATGACGACTTTAGTCTTCATTGGCAGTGAATGAGTTAAGAGGCGCTATATAAAAGATTGTTTTCTTTCTTTCTTTTTCATTACCTTAGTGCAATGCTATCTTAGCACTAAGCTAGTGGTCTTGTCCATCAGCTTGAGTTTGAATTATTCCCACACTTTGGAAACTTTTTGGGGTTTTCTCTGGGTGTCGTCATGCCTTTTGCATTCACTCCGTTGCTTGGTCTTCTAACTGTATGATCGGTTAGAGCTGCATTAGCAGAACAAGCACGCTTGTTGTAAAATAACTGGAAGGAGAATGTATAACCCGGAAGTGAACATAAATGAAGTGTCGATTTACAAAATAAAAGTTGACTATTTGTTTCAATTGATTTAATCAAATTATTCGAGTATTCGTTTAAGCCCTAACTGACTTCTATCTGAAAGTAGTTTTTCTTGTGGTCCAGGAGGCATTTGGTTAGGCACAAAGAGATCTCAGACACAGTAATCAGGATTGACCTGATTTTAAAATTTCCTTCTCAAATTAAAACTATTTCAGCTGAAAACAACGATCTTTAATCTACATTTCTGCTGCTCTGTTTCTGGTTTTGTGCTTTACTTGTTGCTAAAATCTGAACAGTCAGAATCCAGTTTCTCTAGCTAGATCCAGAGAAACAAGGTTTCTGATCTCTCTGTTGACTAAATCAGAAGAATAACTGCCCTGATGTCACCTGGTCATACTAGACACCGATAAACTTCTTACAGCTTGTGGAATTCAACTTATCTTTTAACATAAGTTTTTTCTTTATCTTATTCACGTGTTCAGTAAAGTTTAACCACATACAGCTAAATAATAAAATGTGAATATGTTTGGTGATTTAAAATGATCCATCAGCAAAAATCTTCTGAAGAGACAGAATTACTGAGACCCAGCCTCTGGTTTTCTGTTCTTGTGATAATCAGGTTAAGACGGTGTTGCTGATTTCAGTTCCTGTTGACATTAAGGATGCATTGTCAGTTAGATGATAAGAAATCTAATAAAAGTAACAAGATACTTGTTTAAATTATAGAAATAGTTATGTTAAAGTGGGGGATCTGTGGAATGTTTATGAATAGTTAATCTTACCTGCTGTTATTTTAATGACCTCAGTTTGCACAAATGCATTTGTTCTAACAAGGTTGGCAAGCAAAAGGCTAGTCCGAGTGTGGTCAAGTCCAAAGTGGATTGCAGTTAGTAAATGATAACTGTTATCTCAAACAATTGTTGTTATATTTATGCTGTTAAAAATAAACCTATGCACAACAACTTGGTTATTCTGGCAGAAATGTTGGACAGTTCCCTCAGAAACGCCCTGGGCTGTGTTTACGGTGCTACAGCTAGCTGCTGCACTCGCAAATAATCCAAGAAATCCATGTAAATGTCCCCACCAGTAGGTGCTCAGCCAAGCTAACATCATTATTTTATTTTAGCAACATGGATTTGAGATTACTACACAGGGTTAAGGATCTGTGTGTGTTTACGAGTCGGCAAATGTGTAAATTAAATTTGGTCCAGAAGGCAAAGCTATTAAATAAGAATGTACATTTAGTGGAGATGAACAAAGAAAACCTTTGACGCTTAAACGTTTCCAACTTTAGACCATAGTCTTTGAGCTGGGCTACAGCTGATTCCTGTGTCTTTTGTGCCCTGATTTGCGTGTCCAGTATAATTTTAGACCACTTATTTGTTTAACATTTTCCTCGTCACATACCTTTGTCTCGTCATATCTAGGGTTGTTTCATATAAGTCTCTGTGCTTAGGTTTAGATGAGATGATTTAGAGCAAACATATCTTGCCTCTAACAGATTTGTACCCAGTTGCGGGCTTCCTTGGCTGATATCTGTGTGTGAGTTCTCAGTTTGAGGACAGTGGGCTATTCAGCAAGCGGCAGAGTGGGGGTTGAGTCTAGCAGGTGCAGCGGCTTACTCTTATAGTCGAAGCAATGGAGGGGGGAGCAGCTGTGGCAAGGAGCTGAGGATTTTCTGATTTCCGGAGTAGACAGCCACACACACTCTAGCCTCTAGGTACTCTGGAGGTGCTAGCCAGAAAACACTCAATTGTTCCTCTACTTCTAAGCAATTACATTGATTATTTCCCTGCTACGATATTTTCACTGACGCTGCTTAAATAAAATCTAATTTTTACCTTTTTGTCCTCCTCTACTCACAGGTTGCAGGCTAAGAGACGCGGCCGATAATGCACGGCGTCTGCTTCACAGCCACATCCTCTTCCTGCCTGTAGAGGAAGCGGCTGTGCCAGCATGTCCTCCCATCCCCAGCCTGTGCCTCATGGCCGGAGAGCTGTGGATGCACGGCACCTGCCAAACCCTGTTACCTTACCGCTGCAGCTGCAACGGGCACACCCGGTAAGAGGCTTTGCACTAGATGCATTTAGAGGAACCACCTGTATTGGGGAATTATCTTGTAGATAAGGTGCACCTCAGGCTGCTGTAGCCTCAAACCAAGACCAGCTCGCTCTCTTCTATGTTCATTCAGCAGAAGCATTCCCAGGTTACAAAGTGGTGCTCTGGAACGGTTTCCTCATTAGATGTTTGAGTTTAAAGTTCATGCTGTTGTTGTGGAGTTGCATTAAGGCCTTCCTCATTATTTCAACCAACATTCCCCAATTATGAAGATTACATTCTTCCACACACCAGGGACAAAGCTGTCTGCTTCAAAGAGCAGACCTCTAGCTGAACTTAAGGTGCCTTCAGTGACCTCCAGTGTTTGCTGAGCTTACTTTGTTGTTGCCTGGCAGGAGAATTCAAGGCTTTCCCCCACAGAATCCCCACAGCTGCACCTGCCACCGCCACTTGTCATTAATTGCTGGAGACAATGAGGTTTGATGGGCGTCAATCCTCCATAAGCAGGGACGCGGGCTACAGTAGCATCTTATATTACAAGAGAAACCATGCAGGAAACTATGAAAATGTTGTTCCAGAATTATATATTTAAATAAAAATTTAGTAAGAGATGGTATTACTGTGACCTTTGTGTCTCTAATAAGCTCAAACATGCTGTGTTTCTATGTTTTAGGACGTGGGACTGGTCGACTACCACACTCACCATGCCAGGGACTACAGCTCGCACCTGGCCCAACCCCACCGACGCCGACCTTCCTTACTCTCAGAATTCCAGCCAGGGAATGAAAGGTTGGAGCTCCATTCCTAAATTTATGATGATTTCTTTGAGTCAGTGTCTCACTGGCCTCAACTAGATGGAGACACATGCTTGTTAGAACTGAATTTTCAGTTAGGATCACACTAAATCGGTCATTTAACACAGAAATTTCATTAATGGATGAGGGAGGAAACTGCTAACAATCATCTGACCCATTTTCTTGTCACAGTTTACTCTCAAAGTTTCATAATTATGTCCCAAGATGTTAGCTGACTCATTTTATTTCAAATTAAATCATACCTTTCTCAAAGTTGTCTCATTTCTTTAATTCACAGAAGCTAAATTGAGATCCTAGCTGCAGAGATTGCACTTTAAGAAAAACATTATTCTGCATTTTTTTAACATGTTCAAAAAGGTACAACAAGAACTCATGGCTTTAAAGGGAACTGAGAACCCTCATAAATAATTTGAGACATTTTAGAAACTCCCACGCAAAAACCATTTGCGATTTGTCAGCAGCAGTCCAAACTAGGGTTGCAACAAATGATTATTTAGATCATCGATGAATCAGGTGGGGTCTCGACTCGATTAATCAGATTGAACGGGAAAATTCAAATCAAATCCAATTAAACTTTATTTATAAAGCCCTTTTCATACAAGAAGTGTAACTCAAAGTGCTCAAAAGTGGAAATACTAGTAACATTTAATTTCTACTGCTAAAATTGTAATGGTGACTTAATTATTATGTACAGTTTGGCAAAAATCCAGTTTAAATTATGTTCACAGACAGACGCGTTTGTGCATTATATGCTACAGTGGCTTGCCATCATCCTGAAGAGGTGTTTAGCCGAGCAGACTTGAACCTGACAGTGGTTCTGCTCCAGCGTTGCAGACAGCTAAGAATAAACAGGATGGTGAGGTCTCTTCTTCCGCTTGTAAAGTTTAGATGTTCTTAGTTTCACGACCATCAAGTTTTTTCGGAACCCCATTTTATCGTGAGCGTGCTACCCGGTAGCATTAGCTAATCTGCCTGTAGTTGCGCTTATGAGCCTAAACCGTTTCTGCCTTTGTGTCTTTGCTGGTTTCTCTGTTTTCCTCCACACCATCTAGATTCTGTTCCAAGTGTGTCTTTCCTCATCAAAACATCGGTTTTCTCTCTCGTTCTGATCTGCCTTGGTCTGCTCTGTTGCCTCCTACACATAAGCTGCGCACATTGACTGTTAAATAAAGGTTGCACGACACGAAAAAAAGTTGCACAACACAACAAGTCAATGACGAAATGCATTGCCAATCGCAGGAGATAGGCACCAGCACCCTGTGGCCCTGCATGGACAAGTGGGTATAGAAAATGGATGGATGGATGCATCATTCTGTTTTAAACCTTTTACAGCAAGATAGGCCCATTAATGATTACAATATAACCCATGTTATGTTGCACATGTTGTATGTTGCATATGTTATTTTCTTGAGACATTTTATCAACCCATAAATCCTTTTTAAGAGTCACAGAATGTTGCACGCTAGGATGATGCCTATCTCCAGCGGTCAATGGGCAATCAGGCGGGGTACACCCTGGACAAAGTGCCAGTCCATCACAGGGCAAGCAGAGACACACAGGACAAACAATCATCATGCACACACACACTCACACCTAAGGATAATTTGGACAGACCGATCAACCTAACAGTCATGTTTTTGGACTGTGGGAGGAAGCCGGAGTACCCGGAGAGAACCCACGCATGCACAGGGAGAACATGCAAACTCCATGCAGAAAGATCCCAGGACGGGAAGCGAACCCAGGACCTTCTTGCTGCAAGGCAACAGCTCTAACCACTGCGCCACTGCGCAGCCCCTTTTCTGTGGCCGTCTCCAAGTTTAGGTCCTCCACCACCTCTCTTACCCATGGTGTCCCACAAGGTTTTGTGCTGGGGCCTCTGCTCTTCCTCCTCTATCTGCTTCCTCTTCAGCACATCCTGAGCTCCTTCAAAGGAATCTCCTACCATCTTTACACAGATGACATCCAACTGTACATCTCCTTTAAGCCCTATGAGATGTCTAAGCTGCAGCTGTTACACACCTGCTTAGACTATCAAAACCTGGATGGCTGGGAGCTTTCTTCAGCTGAATGAAGATAAGACTGAGATCCTCATCTGTGCCCCAGACAAGCTGGTTCCCAAAGTCAGAGACTCTCTTGGTCAGCTTGCTACTCACACCAAACCTTCCGTCAGGAATCTTGGCATGACCTTTGACCCAGCTCTCACCCTGGATTCTCATGTCAGTTCTCTTGTTCGCTCTTCCTTCTTCCATCTCAGGAACGTTGCTAAGCTGAGTCCCATTCTGTCCCGCTCTGAACTTGAGACAGTTATCCACACCTTCATCTCCTCATGCTTAGGCTACTGTAACTCTCTTTTCACGTGTCTGAGCAGAACCTCCCTGAACCGTCTACAGGTGGTTCAGAATGCCTGTGCTCGGCTTCTGACCAAGTCCTCCAAACACACCCACATCACCCGGCATCTCCTCCAGCTTCATTGGCTGCCGTCAACTTCAGGGTTCATTTCAAGATCCTGGTTCTGGTCTATAGGGCCTTACATGGACAAGCACCATTTTACATGGGTGATCTTCTTAGTCCCTACACCCCCAGCAGGTCCCTGAGGTCCAGTGATCAAAGCCTACTAGTTGTGCAGCGCACCAGGCTAAAGACCAAAGGTGACAGATCATTTGCTGCTGTGGCCCCCAGACTCTGGAACTCTCTCCCCCTGAGCCTGAGATCAGTGGACTCAGTGGTCTTTAAAAAGCAGCTGAAGACTTGCATGTTCAGGCTGGCTTTTGTGTGACCTTCATCACCCTCTCCTTGTTCTGCTCTCCCTACCTATTCCACCTTCCTCAGGATCCACTGATTTCCCTCTTTCCTATTCACTCTCTCTCTTTGTATACATTTTTAATCACAATTGTCTTATTTTTTTGCTCATTTCAAATATATTTTTAATCATTTTCTAAATTTGTTTTTATATTTTTACATTTTTTTTGTTTTTGTGAAGCACCTCATGATTTTATTTGCCCAACCAGTCTACATGTGTTTCGTGGATTTGGAGAAGGCGTTTGACCGCGTCCCTGGGGCGGACCCTGTGGCTCCGGGAGTATGGGGTACCAGGCCCTCTGATACGGGCTGTTAGGTCCCTGTATGACCGATGTCAGAGCTTGGTCCGCATTGCCGGCAGTAAATCGGGCTCATTCCCTGTGGGAGTTGGACTCCACCATGGCTGCCCCTTGTCACTGATTCTGTTCATAACCATTAAGGCGCAGCCAAGGTGTGGAGGGCATCTGTTTTGGTGGCCTGAGGATCAGGTCTCTGCTTTTTGCGGATGATGTGGTCCTGTTGGCTTCATCAGAATGTGATCTTCAGCTTTCGCTGGAGCAGTTCGCAGCCGAGTTTGAAGCAGCTGGGATGAGAATCAGCTCCTCTAAATCTGAGACCATGGTCCTGATTCAGAAAAGGGTAGAATGCCTTCTCCGGGTCAGGGATGAGGTCCTGCCCCAAGTGGAGGAGTTTAAGTATCTCGGGGTCTTGTTCACGAGTGAGGGAAAACTGGAGCTTGAGATCGATAGGCGGATTGGTGCTGCATCTGCAGTGATGCGGGAGTTGTACTGGTCTGTCGTGGTGAAGAGAGAGCTGAGTTAGAAGGCGAAGCTCTCGATTTACCGGTCGATCTACGTTCCTACCCTCACCTATGGTCATGAGCTTTGGGTAGTTACCGAAAGAACGAGATTGCGGATACAAGCGGCCGACATGAGTTTTCTCCGAAGAGTGGCTGGGCTCTCCCTTAGAGATGGGGTGAGAAGCTCGGTCATCCGGGAGGGGCTCGAAGTAGACCCGCTGCTCCTCCACATCGAGAGGAGCCAGTTGAGGTGGCTCGGGCATCTGGTCAGGATGCCTCCTGGACGCCTCCCTGGTGAGGTTTTCTGGGCACGTCCAACCAGGAGGAGACCTAAAGGTAGACCCAGGACACGGTATGTTTACAGCAGGAATTGACAAGGCATAGAAGTGGCTCGTGGCAAAAATGGAACCCGATCCCTATCTTTAGCGGCACAGCGGGTCAGATTATGAAAAACTGTTCCAGTGCCCAATTGGGCGTCTATGTTTTCATATCTATGGGATAACTCGCTTTAAAATCGAGCGAACCCCAAGACGTTCCATACAGTTCTCCTATTGGCTGAGCGGTTGCTAGGAGATTATACTTCCAAGTTTTGAGAGAGAGCAGAAATAATCCGTGAGAGTAGGGAACAGACTTGTGGGAGCAGTTTTGATCCGTGCAGTGAAAAAGTTTTCACTTGGGAAGACAATACCAGTGTAAGAAGGTTAAAATCTGAGCGCAGAAACAACGATTTGCAGGAGAACAGTGTATATTTGAAAGAAAGCAGACATTTTGAGTGCAAGCATTACAAGTTTTGAGAGCAATGATACAAAATCTTATTCTTAAATTGCTCTCAAATAGAAAATTCAAGTGCTCAGTTTGTGGCATTTTATTTCTTCCATCAGGGGTGGACCTTTAAAGCGCCCGAGCGCCAGTGGCGCTAAATTTTCTCGTCGGGCGGTAAATACTTGGTGACTCACCACCCGGGTGGCGCCCAAGCCTTATTTGTCATTTACACACCGGCTTTCACCTACATCATGGCCTCGCCCTGTAGGAAGCTGCCGTTTTCATTTCGCGCGCGTGAACCTGCGCGCCTCTAGCCACGTACTGCACTTGTACGATTCGTGCACGTACTGCTAGGGATGGGTACCTTTGACTTTTGAATCGATCCGGTACTAATTACCGGTACCTACGAATCGATACCGGTACTTAACGGTACCAATTTTCGATACTTTTGAGTGTTTATTATTTTAATTCTCTTTTATAATTAAATATATATTTTTCTCAATATATAACAATATTTGATAAATATCACGATAAATAACATACAACTGTTTGTATTTTAACATTGCCCTTGTAATTTTATAAGCTGATAATTAAACTGAAGCAAACATCTTTACTGTGAACTAAATTTACTGTGTATCTTCATTCCTTTTGCCGTCCTTTTTCATTTGATTTTTCCTGGGAAGTTAGAATTTCCGAGGAGAAAGCCAACGCACCATTAGCGAAACGGAAGCTAATATATCAAGCTAATTATATTTACCTACCGGAGCAGATTAAGATGAGGATGTCTCACTTAGATAGTTGTCGCTGGTTTCATCATCCAGTTACCCATCACATTTAGTGAAGTGGACCCAAGCTTTAGCATGCGTTCTCTCTACCATGCTGCTCTGTTTACAACTGGTTCACAGCAAGCGACGACAAAACGCTCCTGCGCATGCGCAGCTGTCTTGGCAAGTTCTCGTTAGGATGGACGGGTACCAAAACGAGGCACCGTTTGAAATGACGTGAATCGGTGCTCGGTCGGTACTATGGAATTCGGTCGGTACCTTAAAAAGTACCGAATTCGGTACCCATCCCTACGTACTGCACCATTCTAGTTATAGTCACGTGAACTATAAGTTCACTATTAAAGACGAAGTGGAACCACGCTAGAAACACACAAGCACGCAGGGAGTTGCCGCCGCCACAGGGATGGGATTTCTTGATGAAATCTCCGGCAAAACGCTTTAAAACTGGTGAGGAGAAGTGAGACAGTTCGAAACGGTATGAAGCAGAGAAGCGTGTGCATAGGTGGAACGATTCTTGGCGGTTTAAAGAAGACGGGAGGCGCAGAGAATGGCCGTGTTCGAGTTGAGCTGCGCCTCGCCTGGAAAACAGACGAGAGCAGATGGAAGCAGCAGGGGGAGGGGCTGAAAGCCGGACAGATTTCCCTACATGTGTAGCTCGGGGGTGATGATGGCTGAAGATATCGCGTGAGCGTTCACACTTGTTCAATTTTAATTCTGGTGCCTGTTAGCAGCTGAAACACATCCTCGCATGCTTGTGGATATCATATATTGTATATGAAGACATGACTGTAATAATAAGTAAAGGTTATCAGCTGCAGCTTCAGTGTGCTCATAGGAAACGTGACAAGAAAACAAATCACATTTCTCTTTATGGCCTATATAGTTGTCATCATCAACATAACATGATTTACAGAATACATGTGACCAACTATCATTTCATGTTCTACCACCGGATGTTTGGATCAAAATGTGAACCAATCAGATCTTAGATCAGGTGAGAGCCAGGCGTTTCCCGTCATCCCCTAGGTTTTGCAGCCGAGGGAGAGCAACTGCAGCGCCTTGCTCCAAAATCTGCGGCCACCTTGATCTCACGAGGTTATCGTTGCCTACGTATGCATGACGTCAGAGCAAGTCGGCGTCAAGTCGGACACAAATCTAACCGGCATGCACTGCTCGCTGATCACCGCTGGTCTAATTTGCGCAGAACTGGCTCATCTCGAACACAGTCAATGGCTCGAATACAGCAAAGCGGAGTTGGTGATGTACTGCGTTGTATGCCGGAAGTATGCGACGACAAAATCGTGTTTTGTTGAGGGAACAAACAAATTCAAACTTGAATACGTTATGTTTGTGAATGTGTACAAAATAAAGGTTTATTACGTTTAAAACGGTTCAGTTGTTATTTTGACTCGTTTTGGCAGCTGACCAGCGGGGCCGGTAGATTCTTGGCAGGGCCGGTAAATATTCAGAGTTACCGGCCCGGCTGGCCGGTTGGTTTTGAAGTTAATGTCCACCCCTGTCCATATGAAGACGCCATCTTTGTTGTTTATAAGAATCTGAGCATCGCACGTACGTTGCTCAGCGCTGATTGGCTTGGTTAGAATTCTGAGGGGGTGGGGTTATTTTAATAGGAGCATTACCAGGCTGGCCAGGCTAGAGTGGTGGTACATGATGATACAAGCCTGTTCCATCTAGCTGTTTGCATTGACTTAGCAGGGCTGAAGGGAAGGTGAAGCTCAGAGAATAGAATGCATGCACGAAGCCAAAAACGTCTTTGGGGTGTTTTTCTTAACAACACAACATGGTGAAATCTTCAAAAGTGGCTTTTGCATGAAATAGTCCGTTTAGATTTAAAAGCACCATGCTTATTTGTGTTATTGCTTTGTTTTTAATATAATGTTTCTGTGGATATGTGCTTTCTATCAAAAGTAAGAAAAAACAAGTAGAATTGAATCACCAAGGTTTTGTGGGATGCTAGTATTGCTGCTTCAATAAATTACTGAGTGTTTAGTTGGAGCAGCTGAGGGTCAGAGCGTGCTACATAAACGCATCATCCAGTTTGCATTTGTGTGCTGCAGCAATATTCTGCTAAAGCCTCTGCCTGTAAACCCTCTCCCACAGTAATCCTTATGTAATTGGCAGCCGCAAGCTTTTCCCTTTATAATGTTGTGTTAAACGGTTCTGCAGGGCAATGGGGCTTGAAGAGTTTTTCCATCTTCAATAAACAAACAATAAATCAGACAAATGAATGCAAGAATATCACTTTGTCTCTAGAGACTCATGTTTACCAAAACCCGGTTACCTGTTACAGAAATGTCTTTTGGAGAAAGAGATTTGACGAGCAGCTCTAAACGATAGATCGTTGTAATATGAACTTAAGAAAATAAGTCTATGTATTTCTCATCAGCTGATTGTTGTGGCAGGTGTTATTGTGGTAAAACATGTTAGCAGTTCAGAATGATCTTTCAGGTATTAGTCAGACCCATTGTGTGTCAGGTGTAGAATAGTAGCTGCCTCTCAGGGCTGAGTCATTAGCTGCGTTTACATGAGCCAAATTTCCTCAATCCGATTGAAATCTTGGTTGATCGGAATTTCCGAATCTCTGTTCACATGGACACGAACTGAAATGATCCGGTCATGCCGTGCGAATATATGCACCAAGCATTTAATCCGATTAAATAGGTTGAGCATGCGCAGAGTTGCCTTTCCGAAAGAAAAATTGTAAACAAACGCCATGGAACAAAGTGAAAAATGTAAAAACAGAAATAACTATTCTTCCCTACTTTCCTGGTCCATTTATTCAATTTAATATTTTTATTTAGCTCATAGAAGTTACGTTTTCTTCAGTGAATAACTGCAGATATATGCTTTGCTGCATTTTATTGTTGATTAAAATAAGAGAGGGTTATGTCGCTGCCTCTTGATCAGCTGGTCCGCGGGTCTGAAGTGACAGCTGTGCTGCGGGGGGGGGGGGGGGGGGGGGGGGGTTTAGACTCATGTTTTATTACTGAGCTCTGTTGTGGCTTATTATTAATAACATGTGACAATCAGCTGGAACTGTTGAGAAAAATCTGTTCAAACAAAATAACAGAAGATGTTCAGAGAGTTTAGAAGCCTGTGTTCATCATTAACGAACCGCATCTTAGGTCATCTGCGTTTACGTGCTTTTAACACGGACTTTACTGTTGTCCAGAGTATTTAACCGAGGACGTTTTCCTACCCAACATCAACCTCCAATCAGGTCCGTAAAACCCACATTATCCTGTGTTCTTTACAAGCGCGTCTCCATCACCTGCTGCAGAAGCTGCTGCGTTCAAAGCTGACAGAAACGGGGATCCGTGCGCTGCAACCCCTGCAATAAACCTGCGTATTTCCAGTACAGATTTGAACATGTTTGTCGAATGATTTGTGCAATAATCAGATTTTTATTTTACTTCCACAAAATGCAAGTTCTGAATTAAATATTACTGAAACGGGGACGGCTTGTCATCGGATTCAAAAGCCGCTGCTCGTTAATTACGCCGTCATTTTTGAAGTCAGGCAGTCCAAATGACAGCGGAGAGGCCCGCTCGCTGTTGCACACATGCGCAGTGGGCATTATTTTACCCCAACAATCCGAATGGCTGTGTACATGCACGTCAATCGGAATGATGAACGGGATAAACCACCTCTCTCAATCGGATTGAAATTTCAATCCGATCGGGCCGAATCGGATCAGAATATTCCGATTGACATGTTTACATGCAGAATTTTCGATCTGATTGGGCATTCAATCCGATTAAATATGCACATGTAAACGTGGCCATTGTGAGATGTTCTGGAGGTAGAACAGCTGACAGCAGATGGTGGAGTGACTCTGCAGCAGTGTGGGAATGTTGCATGTCTTTGGACATCAGTCAGAAAGGATTATTGTCTGCTTTCTAAAACACAAGGGTCTGCTTTAGCCGTGTTTAATGGTCGTTAGCCTAGTCCACAGCGTGTAACCACTGGGTCATGACCTGATACACAAATAAACACACCATATTTCAAATGCTACCCACCAGCTCCTTATTTACTGACACATTTCAATCGCTTGTGCTTTGGCAGCCTGTCAGAGATGACACACCGTTCATCTGCAGGACAGATGCCCTCTCTAAACTTTTCCAGCAGTAATGTGAATTTGTTTTTGTGTAGATAAGAGACAGCCATCATATCACAGATGAAGACTGCAGTTAACCCATATTTCTTTGTGAAGACCGAATAAAAGCCCTGATCTTGCTAGTCGTCGGAGGGGGTGGGGAGTCTTTCAGTTGAATATATCAGGCCTTCACAATTGCTTTAGAGGATAGGATCCAAACTGAAGGCCACATTCTGCATTTTCATTCAAAGTCTGAATAGTGTAAGTCTGGCCCTGGCACTCTTTCAGCCTATTCTCTGCTTCGATATGTTCTTGTCTTCTCATCAGTCACTCCTTTTGCAGCAGTCTCAGGATTGTTTCCACAAAACTGCACATTTCTTCCAGGATAATGTTATCAGTTTCTTAGCAATGCTGGTCTCCTTCATGTACTTTTTGTCTCTACACAGGCAAACTAGAATTATGCTTTTCTACTAATGCTCTAAATATACCCTAATTACAGCTCAGAACCCCATAACAGAGTAATCACTACCGCTCTTCTCATTTGTTTCATCCTCCTGCTATGTTCAGTCCTCTTCACATTCATCTGAAATCAGCCCAGTTTCGGAAGAAAAGGAGAGTGTTTCACGTTATGTCGAGCACAAGAAGGAAGAAAAGCTACTTAACATTTTCTGGTGCAACTGGAGGAAATGCATTTGTGTATTTTTCAGCTCCTTAAATCAGATAAACATACCTGTTGGGAAAAAATGGCATCTCTGTGTTTTGTTTGTACAATCTATGGATACAAACTTGACCCTTATTTCAGATTTCTGTGGTGATGTGTTTTAAACCAGGCTTCATATGTTGTTCCCGCTTTTCACACGCACGCACGCACGCACGCACGCACGCACGCACGCACACACACACACACACACACACACACACACACACACTGTGGTGCTTTCACAATAACAGGCAGCTCTCTGCACACGTCATCTGTGTTCCCGTAATAATGGGCCCAAGCCAGTAAGAACGTAGTGGAGCTGTTAGGGGAAGTTATGAGGATTTCTGTGCCCCCACCCCCGACTCTTCATTTACAATCTTTGCCCCCGCTACTAAACACGTCTTTGTCTCATCCTCTAGACAAAACCTCTCCAGGGGCCAGATTATTCTGCACACTCCCTGGAGGCAGAGAGGGGTGAGGGGGGGCTGGCAGCTTGATGATGTGATTATGCAAGTGCCAGCCCTCAATGGGGATGAGGAAGTATTCCTCTGAATGAGTGAGAAAATTGCATTGGGGGAGTAGTCACACTATGGGCGTAATAACTGAACTCTGCTTTAATTTAATTTAACGTTTCAGCTGCTTCTTAATGAAACACATGATCCGTTTCTTTCCTCAAAACTCCCATCACCATTTTAGATGAGCTTTTTTAGAATAAACAGATGCTAGTCTTGTCTAAATGCTGGGTGGTCTTGGTTGTCTGAGGGGTATTAATCTCATTTACAATCTGGGTTTTGAAGAAATGGACCGAGTTTGTTTGGAACCTTGCTGAGAAGCACACTTCTGTCGTTCCTCGACCTAATGCAGGGGTAGGCAAACCTGGTGCTTGAGAACCTCTATCCAGCATGTTTTAGTTGTTTCCCTGCTTCATCACAGTTGATTCACCTATTCAGCAGCTCATCAATCTCTGCAGAAGCCCGTTAGTCGTGTGTTTATTAACATCAGGTGTGTTGAACCTCTTAACACATGCAGGATAGTGGCTCTCTGGGACCGGAGTTGCCTACACAGCGATCACAGCCCAGCAAACTACAGGGAGAATTAACCAGGGTTTGATTTGAGCAGACTAAACTCTGCAGGTGTGAAACACTATTAAACCACCACCTCACCATTTTACTTAAAGGTGCAAGAAGGAAGTAAGATTGACCTCCTGTATTCATATTTGGGTACTGCAGTGTGTTTCTCTAAACAAAAAGTCACTCTTACTTTTGTTCTGTGAGTTTCATGGCAGTGGCCAGTTATGGATCAGCACCAGAAGAGTTTAGATAACAAGCAAAGGCGAGTCACACAGTAATTTGATTAGATAAATACATCGTTATATATGGTGTTAGCACTCTTGGGTGCTTTATGGTAGGAAACACTTGCTACATGTTTTATGCTAGTATGCCTCTAGCATTAGAGGAAGTTTGGTTGTTGGCTTGCTTTTATATTTCTGGCAGACTCATTAAAGAAAGTAAACCGTTTGGCCTGTTCGGTTCGGTCCACTTGCATACGTTTCGGTTTATTTTTTCCATTAAATAATGAATTTTTATTTGCGTGACTTAAGTACAGCGAATAAACATTCCTAGGCGAGTATCCACACGGACGCTGTATTGAGTGATGCATGATGGCTGCACACGCCCGATCTCCATTTAAAAATGTTATCTGCAAATTCTGATGAAGGCCTTTCAGAGCGGATCAAACCAGCTGGCTGTCGCTGCTGCTGTGGAGCCTGTAGAGAAATAATTAAAGACATCATGCTAGATCAGCAGCCTGTGATGACACCTGGTTCTGCTCACTATAGGAACCACTTCAGATATTATTAAATAAATAAATATAATAATAATAATTTACCAAAAATTTATCAAACCAAGCCCTTCAAAACACTGAACCGAGCCGAACCGAATATGGTTTTAGCGTACTGTTACACCCTTACATATAACTGAAAATTAAAAACATGCATGGGGTTTTTAAAAAAGCTGACAAGCAAACATTTTTGTCTCGTGCTGCCTTGCAGTAAAGCACGGAGGAAGAAAAGGAAGAAAAACAAACAAACCTGCCTCTAGCAGCTAAATATTTCTGTCTTGGTTAGGGTATCTGGGTATTACTCAGTTTATCTTCATTTAATCTCTAAATCACACACCTTGTCTTTGAGCTGCAGCTGATGCCTGAAGCACCTGGATGCTTTGTGCTGACATCCTGAGACGTGGAAGCAGGGTGATTAGCCAGAAACTAGGAAAGTGGCTGTCCACGTCATAGTTTTAAGCAAATTTGTCATAAATGATCAAATGTTTCTAAAATGTATGGAATGCAATTTAAAAAACATTTCATGTTCAAAACATTTCAAGTAATTATGCTGTGTTATGATTATTTTTTCCAACAACACAACACAGATATTCTCATAAAATAATAAAGCTGAAGATATTTTAATTGAAATACAAGCCAAATGTGAGGAAAACACAAAATTCTTAATAGTTTGAGTGTGAGAGAGCAAGAACAAGCAGTTCACACACACACACACACACACACACACACACGATTAAACAGACTGTTTTGTGATTAATTTACTGTAAAATTCTGACGAATTGTTGTACTTTTGACTAAGATGGGCTCCATGTATTTTTTTCCTACAGAGAAACCAAATGTGCTGTAATTGTGGGTCTAAACCAGTAATTATGGTTGTGTTTTCTGTCTTTTCAAAATCCACTGGCAGCAAAATCACTCTGGCATCCGTCTCTGACTAGATGTGGAAAAGATCATTCTCTTAAATATCAAGGGTGAGACCATTAACTGATGGGCTAATGAAATGATCCACATCTAAAGTTTGGATGCAGTTAATGTTAATCTGTCGACTGATTAGGTGCTAAGACTTCTTATTAGTAGCTATAGTGTATATTTTAAAATGAGGAAAACGAAGCGGATGTGTACACACAGCTGATCATGACTAAATCCCATTACGTTATGGAGAATCCCCTCCTGCCAGATTTTTTTAAGGCCATGACAAACCAGACTGATGTCAAGAACCCCCAGTAGCATAAACCCTCTGCTGTGTCTACTAGTTGTTTGTGTCGGGGGCAAAAATAAAAATTCACTTGAACAGACCGCAAAGACAACATGGATGTGTGATCTATGCCTCAGTAAGCCACAATAACTCCACCACTGAAGGCAGACAGCGTAGATACTAACAACGCATGCAGTCATCTCTGTTTCATTAGTCTTTATTGTTAACGAAATGGTGTGTGTCTGTTGTGATGCATCAACAGAAACCGAAGGCTGATGGACATTTGTTGGTTAACCATTTTTGTTTTAAGGTAGTTTAGATGGTATTTTTTCAGAATTTTGAAAGGTCTTCAGTTTATTAAAAGAAAGTGCTTGAACTAAAATCCATTACAATCATACTTTTTAAGGACAGAAAGTAGTTTTGAGCAAATGTTTTTGGTCATCACAAGCTGCGCAGATGCTCTTGTAGCTTGTTAAAAATGTGTAATAGCTGAAGGACCTTAAAAAGAGACGTGTGTTGCTCCTTTGGTAGTCGAGCCACGGCTGTTTGAACAACAAAAGTGAAGCAGACTTTAGTTTCTTTATGTAACAGAGACAGAAGTTTAGGGGAATTCTGGGCCATTGTCTGTGTGTTGGCTCACAGCAGCAGGTAGAGGAGGAGCTCGAGTTTTATACAACCACATCAAAACATGAAGAGACTTTTAAACTGCACCAACGTGGACTTTTAAAACTGTGCTATACCTTTACAAAAGACTGCTACATGTATTTCTAAATGCTCCCCATTTACTATAAACAGATCTATATTGTTTTTGATCATTTTTATTTTTTGTTTTATTTTCAGGGGACAAGATCAGCACATCCGCTTTGAGCACATCTACTTGCCAGAGCCCCCCAGCCAATCAGAGGTGGACTATGCAGAGATCAAGCGTCCTCGTTTGGACATGGGACCAGAGTCTCTGGTGAGGACTTCGTCTCATCGGCAGCCATTACCTCTGGGCGGGGCTGAGGATATGTCAAAGGTCAGAAAGGCTTATGGTTAAATACATCATTTATGTAGTCTGAGTTAGTGTAAAGTGTGTTAAAATGGTCATGAAGGAAATGCCTCGGCCCACTTGGTTAGGAGCTTTAGTATCGACATTGAGCCTTTACTTTTAAGAAATTATAAGATTGTAATTATGGCTGAAAAGAATCATCGAAGGTTCGATGCAATAAATTCCTTATATCGTTATTTAATGATTCAAAGCTTCATTAGATGTGTGCATCACAGCCTGAACGCTACCTGGAGTCCGGTTGTTGCTACGAGTCCACACACAGCAGGGTATGGCAAGCCGTTGTAGCATATAATTCACAAACACTTCTATCTTTTATTACAATTTAGACTGGTTTTTGTTGCCTACCTATACATAGTAAAATAGATATGCCGCAATGACATTGTTGCCAGTAGAAATTAAACGTTATTAGCATTTCCTGGTAATGAAATTACTAAATTCTACTGATCAAATGTGGATACATTTAGATATGTTATATTGACTAGTATTAGTGATATTAATACAAACCTAAAATACTGAAATGTAGGTCAAATTTTTCCATAAAATAATAATTAACTATAAATATCAGATGAGAAAGAGGGAACTAGACAACACCAATGTAATACACATTATTGAACCGTTTAGAATTTTGTTGTTTTATTTTCATATTTTTAGCAGCAGATCAGTCTGGTTTCACTTGAAACGGCGTCAAATAGAATATTTGAATAATCGACAGAGGATTCAATAGAATATTTAATAGCTGCAGCCTTAGTTGTATATTCTTAGGAATGTGATTTATGGTTTTAATATTTTCACAAAAACAAAAAAAAATCATTTTAAATTTGGTTGATCTGGAGTGACGTGCCGCAAGCAGGGGGGTAGAGGGGGGATCTGCTCTAAAGCTGAGCTGGATCTCAGTGAGAAGCAGTGGGAAAACTAAAGGAGTTGTGAAATGTCAATTAATAATAGAGCTGACCTAGATTTGAAATGACTGAGGGTGAAACATCAGATCAAAACGGCTTGGCTGCAGAGTAGAGCTGCTGTTTAGCAGGTGCTCCTGACATGACGGAGTACCTCAAACTGCCTGGGGAGGCCAGCAGCCACAGAATAGTAAATAGATACACTAATGACTGGGGTACACAGAGGCTAGAAGAATGTTCAGAAATGCCCGTGCTTTCTCTCAAAGCACCAAGAGCTGGAAACCCGTTGCATAAGTTTAACACGCAGAGCAAGAACACAGTTCGAAGGCTGGGTTAACTGTACAAGAGGAAAGGGCAAGTGTAGAGAGACACAGTTAATGGGGTAAAAGGAAAAGGAAGGACTGAAGGACCAAACAGTGTCAGGAAACAAAGGGAAGGAGCCAGAATTACCAGACAAAGCTGCTGCTTGTAGCAGGACTCGTGTACTGCAGATCGCTTACAGTGCTCCATTATAGGTTGGGTTAAACCCAGTCAAATAATTGTTGCCTTGAAACTGTCATACACAGTTATCTTAATAAACTGCTGCCTTTTATTGGTTAATCATCACGTAGCATGTTGGCTGTCACCAGTGAAGTGTGTATTCATAGGTTTACTTTATTTAAATTAGGTTTTGAAAAGGTTTTTATTGTAATAAATCTACCTATGTTTACAAAATGAACAAGAACTGTCGTCTAACTGAGTTGGTTTAAGGTCGATCTTTTCTCAACTGTTAAACTCATCTGACATTAATGATGCTTCTTCCACATGTCTGTTTTAGTCTTTGTTTTATTGTGTATCTGTCTTTATCATTGCCTGATGTCTAAACAAGATAAACATCAATGCTGGCATGAACACAAGGACTAAATCTGCCTGGGATCCAAAAGCCAGAAACATGAATGAAGCTTAGTTCTGGACAGTAAGTGTTTGAAATGTTAACATGGCTGTTGGAGACAAGGCAGCTGTTACCTACACACGAGTCATTCTGTGACCTAGTCACACAATGTCACAGGTGTCAGACTTGTTAAGCTGCTGCGTTGCTGTTAGAGATCAGAACTCGGTGAGTGTATTAAAGATCAGAGGGATCTTGGCTTGTAAAACACATCATGATGTTTCTGATGGTTTCCACTCTCCGCCTGTTCCCTGCTGCTAGAAAGTGGCTCTTTAATGATCTTAAATGCAAATAAAACATCTTGTATTTGTATTTGTTCTTGGGAGACATTTTTGGCCTACTGAGCTTTTGACTAGAAATAAGGCTAGCAGCACTTTTATTTACATCTAGGGTCATCAAACTAGACAAAGTCAAAACATCCTAGAAGCAACTTAACTATTTTGGAAATTGTGTGTGTGTGTGTGTGTGCGTGCGTGCGTGTGTGTGTGTGTGTGTGTGTGTTTCTTCCTATGGTGATTCACTGGCCTTGGGAACCTGGGGCTGCCATCCTCTGGCGCAGACATTTTCAGTCACAGCAGGTCTACGGGGCTGTAGCGCTGCTTGTCTAGTCCAGATTAGCCCACTTACATAACCTTTATTTCAGATGTTTAAAAATAACGCAGAACAAAACCCAGGCTGGAGCACACACACTAATTTGTTAAGGATCAGGGGCCTCATTTATCAAGCTCGCTTACGCACAAAACGGGGTCGGAAAACTGCGTAAGCAACTTTCCACGCAAACCTTGGGATTTATGAAAGAAAACTTAGCGAAAAAATTTGCGCAATTTAAAGTTGACTAAGGACCTGGCTTACGCACATTTTGGACATGGAGAGCACCTGCAGTGCTGCTGCTGAGAAGGATAAAATTATGAAATCCTGCAGCATTATCACTTGTACTGCTTCATTTTCACACAGAACAAGACCCCCCACACGCACACACACACACGCACTCGCACGCACACACACACACACACACACACAGCCTGAAGCGCAGAAAACAGAATGCAGAATATCAGCAGGGGGACAGATTGAGACAGAATGTCATGCGTCTGTGACATTGTGAGCGTCCTGTCACTGTGACCTGATTGATCATGTGCCCTGACTACTTGTACAGGTGGGGGGAGATGGGGATTTTGACACGTCTCACCTTTATTTTAATACTGTTTTATTTGATGCGCTCAGCTTTGAACTGCACCAGTCCAGCAACTGCTGCATTTTAATAACTAGTATTAAAGGTGAATACACCAATCTTTGCACAAGAATAATTTTTGTTTTAAACTCTCAGTGACACACTTTGCAGGGGTGGTTTGGCATTTAAATTTTCTTGGCATCTAGAAAAACATCTCCTTCTGCCCCCCTTTATTTTGGTCCAAGATCATTACTGGGCTGGCCCTATTAAAAACGTTTGATTAAACTATTTGATTAAACTGACTTTTTCCTAACGTTGTTTGCATTTTTCCCACACACAGTTAAACAAAACAATGTTGATTAAGGTGTGCGCGTGAGAGGGAGAGAGTTAAAATAATAAAATAAATAACCTGACCGGAGCGGAGGCAGTGACCGACGCATGCACGAGCCTTTTTCAGCTTTGTCTTGTCAATGCACCACGTACGTTACGAAAAAAATAACTTTAAATATTAGGCCAGCTGAAGAAAACATGGGGAGTACTGAAGAAACGTGAGCAACAGTGAAGCAATCACAGAGAGATCCGTTACTGGCTGTGTGTGTGTGGGTGTGGGTGGGTGGGTGGGTGTGTGTGGGTGGATGGATGGATGGATGGATGGATGGATGGATGGGCCGGACGGACTGGGCTGCAGTTTTGTGTGTAGGGAGGGGCGGGCGCTCTATGTGACTGGCCAATCACAGAGCGTGAAGACAGTCAGTTACCCAATGAGGATTTTCCTTCAGCACAATTACAGGTATTTACGAGTTTTACACGCTTCATGCTCGTATTCGTCAAAAATGCTTTATCCGTACCGGATACTAGTCTGAAATGAGTATCCGGCTCATCCCTAGCTGCAACCACCCAGCCCTGCCTCCTCCTCCTTGCTGCCTGCCGGTGTCGGTACAGGATCTGCTCGGGTGCAGGATCGGCTCGGGGTCCCTCGACTGCTGATGACGTCACATTACTGCAAATCTACTCAGCTTTCACACATACGTTTTGGAAAGACATTCGCAGTTTTGTTAATAAATTCTTGTTTGTTAACACCTAAATGTTTTCTTTATAATTGTAATTTGTTAATAAAACGCCACATTATCTTTGTTTTGTAAAGAATGTGAAACTGCATAAAACCAACATCGGACTGACAAAAAAATAGAACAGTCCTTATATGTGAAGCCACATCTGTTTGTATTAATGTGGAGTTCGTCTGTATATTTCCTTAGTTGTTATCTTAAATACATTCTTTGACTCAAAGTATTGCTTGGTGTGTTTCAATAAAGTTCTTATATTTTATTTTGCCCCATTTCATCAACATCAAGAGCTTTTGAGGGTCACCGTTTATCATTTGCTTATATTTTACATTTCCTTTAGAAATTCAAACATATTTTCTCCAAAAAGTGTTGATTTTTGTACTACAGGACTACAACTGCTAAGACTACGACCGCAAATTTGTTCTGACCAATCAAAATCATAACGTGATAACGTAACTTCCGTAAGCTTCATGTTCAGCCAATCAACTACTTTGACGTCATCGGCAGTCGAAGGACCCCGAGCCGATCCTGCACCCGAGCAGATCCTGTACCGACACCGGCTGTGATCACAAGCAACAACAGAGTAGTTCCCGCTGCTTCTTCGGGAAACGGCGCAAAAAAACCCCAAAAAACGTGGGATCTTGTAGGCGTGGTGCTGGGATTTCAGCCGTGGCGGGCCGCTATCAAGGTTCCCCCTGAGCTGCACATTGGGACGTTTTTTTGTTTCTGTATTTATGGCTGTGGTCACCTGTCACTCATTTTCTGTCCCTCTCTTGACACATTGGTGAGTGTGGAGCAGAGGGGCTGATTCACACAACCATGCTGGTCTTCTGTACTCGACACAGCGTCACGTTATCGGCCTTGTTACCATTAATTGCCATTTTTATAGCTGAAAGTTTTATTCTATTTTATTCTATTTTTAATCTTATTATGTGTTCATGTTATATGTAGCACATTAGTACCAAAGCAAGTTCCTAGTTTGTGAATTGTTTGTTCACTGACAATGGCAATAAACCTTTTCTGATTCTGATTCACCTGCTTCCTGTAACAGGAAAGAGGTTTCCCCTAATAAAGCTATTAGGACAAAGTTCAACTTCTCTTCTATCAAAACTGTTTGAATTTTTGTGATGAGGCAAACCAATGCAGGGTTATGATCATTCATAGTAGGCATGTAAAATGCATCGTCATTCTGTGTTAAAGCAGTTTTTGGTTTGGTTTGGTTGGGAGAGAAAACCATGAAGCGACCCACCTCGGTGAAACAATGCTAGGGAAACTGCGTGCACATTTCTACTTAAAGACACTTGAAAACAATTCTTACCTTTAGTTTGTATTGTTGCTTAGTTAAAGTAATAGCTTGTGATGTTTTGGTGGTAGGATGTCACTTTCATGACTGTAAATATTATTTGTACTTTGTAGTAAAGCTCGATTTGAAGACAATCGTTTCAAATCTGAAATTGAAATCACAAATTATGTCAGAAAAATCTAAATTCTATCTTTTCGTAAAATCCTTCAGCCCTGGTCTGATTAGTAACCCTGTGTTCAACATTTTCTGTCTGTTGGTGGTTTGCAGGAGCGTGGCAGTGCCATTGGGAAGCTAGAGCCCATCTCTCCTGTGAGCCCGATCCATATGGATGCTGACTTGGATCTAGTTCCTGCTCGCTTCTCCAAGGAGGAACTGGTCCAGAATATGGAACGTGTGGACCGGGAGATCAGCATGGTGGAGCAGCAGATCTGCAAACTTCGCAAAAAACAGGTTTGTGCTCAAATAAATCTGGTGATACTTTCACATATGAGCAAGGGTTATTTATACTCCCTATTATTTGTAGGAGTCTTTCTGTTCATGTATTCCTCTTTCCTCAGTTTTAGTTTAGCAGCCCTAAGATATTTAGCTGGTCGTCATTAAAGAATCATCGAAACAAAGGCTACTTCACAAAATAGTGTTGGAGGCATAAAAACACCCACTGTTCTGTTTTCATGATAATTTTGTGGCCAGCCAGTTTGTGGCCATTTGTTGGTGGGTGTGCCACGATTATGTACGGTCACTCTTTCAGGGCTCTGCATCCCTCGCTTCTTTCCTCTCCTCTTTGGCTTTTTTATTTAGGAGAAACGTCAGTTGAAAATATATGAGGCTATAAATAACAGCTTCCCTGAGGGAGTAGAATTATGTTGGAGGTTTGTTACTGCAAAACCACTCATCTCCCAGCCATACCGCTACAGCTGACTGCATACAGCGTTCAGCAAAACCTGTATGAGCAGGTCTGCTCTCATATATGCAAAGGACTTGTTTATTTACATGCTGTTACATCAACTTCATTAGAAGAACAGTTAAAATTTGAAAGCCACTCTGACTATCACTGGTTCAGATGGAGCTTTAACCTGCAGCAGAGGACGTTATAACCATATTGATTGTCTGGAAGATGTTTTTTTTTTCTGTGTTTTAAGATGTCATGGGCAAACGCAATAAAGTTGTGTTTACATCCCAAACCAGCTGTAACTGTATCTGTCAGTCTCATAAAACAGCTCACAATAAGCCCGTTACCTGGCTAATAAACTAGCTACATTCAGCTTGTCAGACTTAGTGGCTTGTTTGTATAAAAGTTAAATAATAGCATTTAGTTGTTTTTGCCCTGTAAGCATGCTTGCTTTGGATCTATAAGCGTATCTAGTTATTATTCTGTTTTGTTTAGGGGTTATCATGTAAAGATTATCATCTCACCATTTATAATAAAAATATCAACGTGGATCTTCAAAATAGCTTAGATAAATTGAAGTAATTACCTTCTAACAGAGTTTTAAATTCCTTGTGTTTATCACAGCAACAGCTGGAGGAGGAAGCCGCAAAGCCCCACGAGCCTGAACGGCCCATTTCTCCTCCCCCCAGTGAGGCCAAACATCGCAGCCTGGTGCAGATCATCTACGATGAGAACCGGGTCAGTGGAAGACTCACGTTCAAACCTTTTATCCAAATACTGCCACCTTTCAGTTTGGTTTCTCCAGCACAGTTTTACTTTTTATGCAGCGAGTAGAGCCAAATAGTGTTCTTTCCATTTATTGGAGGCAGCAGGACCAAATGTCAACATTTAGCGTAGTTTGTTTAGTAGAACTACAGACTTCAACTCCAAGATCTTGGATCTATTTTTACTCGGTTTATTAAATTCACAACAACAAAATCAACCAAAGCGTGTCAAAAGGGATTCCTGTCATACCAGATCCTTCTACACTCTACAGTCAGGCAATGCAGAAATCTTGCCTGGAAGAATATGCTACCAAAGGTCATCAAAACAGGCACGATGAATCACACGTAGACTCAGAAAAACATGCACACAGAAGAAGGTGACTCACTTTTACACCGACACAAACCCTAACCTGTTTTTTCAACTGTTGCATTGATCATCCTCTCATAAAGAGATAAACAGCCCCTCTGAGGTCAGTGGAAAGTGTTAGTCCTTAATGCTGTAGTGACTTTATGCTGTTAAGGTGTTAGAAATAAAACTGTAATGGATGATGGGAGTGATAGTTCTCTAAGTCCCCCCTAGTGGTTAGACGTGCAACAGGAAGCCCTTTTACTGTTCCACTTCTCATATCAATCATAAAACTCAGCTGGGAGCCTTTCATGTAAAACTTTAAACCTTCTCATTACACACACAAGGACAGCCTCAGAATGAAGTAAACAAAACACGTTGGACTTTGCTGAAGGTAGAGAACCTAGAGAACACTGTGATTGAGTTTCATTCAGCAGGATACCATGTCTCATGTACCATGTATCTAACTAGCACAGAAACAGCTGCAGATCCACTGACGTGAATCAAAAACCTCTTTAAGATGAGCAGGACGTGACTTCCACTGGCATCCTGCTGCATAGATCAGGCTTCCTGTGGAACAACCCAGATGGAATGGGTTGAAGAGTGACTCGACTCGGTGGTCTGACCTCTCGAACACTTTTCTCAGACTTACATGAGGATGCCCTCTGGCCTCCAAGCCATCCAGACTCACAATCAAAACTTCTTTTTTTCTGGTCAAGCTTTTGTTTAACTCAATTCTTACACCGTTTAACCTATATATCGTGACCTTTATGGATTTTTACTGTTGACATTTGTGATTATCCAGTTCATTCACATGTATGTCTAGATGTGTGGCTATAATCAGCCTCTACGCTGCCATCTGTCCCCTGCAGGCTCACAGTCACCAGCTCTTACAAGCAGGGCTGCAGCCACATTTACACTGACAGCCTGTCGTCTAGCCCAGAGACAGCTCAACTCGCCCGACTCGTGTTCGCTCTGTTCAGAGTTAGTCGTAACAGACATGAACACATGAGGAGACAAACTTCTTGAGATCACAGTGTGATCATTTTGGGTTAGAGTGGCTTTTCCTTGATTTGGTTTTCTTCCCACAATCCCTGTGGTTGGTGTTTTAGTGTGTTGTCACACAAACAGTCGTGGTGCCCCGCCACAGTAGCAGCTCTGTGTGCTACCACAGGGGGGGCATGATTGAAATATCACAGCCAGCCTCTCCCCATGACTTTTTAAAGATGTGTGTGTGTGTGTGTGTGTGGGAGGGTGGTTTAAACCACCGATCCCTGTACTCTGTAACACCTCTTTATTTCTAAGCGTGTAATTTAACGTATTTCCTGTCGAGTCATACTGGCTGAGTTTTGAGGTCAGCATCATGCAGTTTTGTTTTCAAATCAGCCATCAAAGTATCACAGCTAGGAAATGATATGAACTCCCTGAGGCTCCCCGCTCTCAGAGGATGAAAGTCTGCTTTTAATAATTGCTGCTCATTAAGTGCTGCTGTTATGAGCGAGCTCTCTGAGGCAATCCTCCTCATCCTGTTACACCTCCTCACTGATGAGGAGCTGTGTTTGCATTTGAAGGATATGTACGGCATGAGCACACCTGAAGCTCAGATCTTCCTTTTGTCTTCAGCTGGAGTTAAAAAGTTTTCACCTGGAGGATCAAGTTGTGGAAATGTGTTTAATCCTAAAGCTCTTGGTAGTTTATTCCGTTTGCAGGAGTTGTGTATAAACCAGTTCCTGTTTGTTCTTTATCAGGAAGAGAAAACAAACACATCAGCGTTAAAGTAAGACTACATAAGCAGAGTGCATCAGCCCGGGTCACTTTACAGTGTCTACTGAGAAAAATGAACTAAAATGGAAAGGAACAGAGTGTGTGGCGTATCGGCGAGCAGGCGTTGTTTGACAGATGAAGCTGAGCGTGTACACAGTGGATTGAATAAGGGAACATTTAGAGGGATGTGTTGTGTGTGGGAGCTAAATATTAGTGTTTTAAGGAGCAAATGAACAGAAGTGTCCTCTGAAGACACAGACAGGACTTGTTGCTGCCCAGCGTAACGCCCCATCTACACAGCAACCATTCTGTTGTTGCTGTGTAGACCCACCACCACTCCAGCAGCCACTTGCTTTCCTGCCTGCCTGTTCTCTCCCTCTCTCTCTGTCCCTCTCTAACCTCTCTCTGCCTTAGGGAGGTGAGTAATCGTTCTTTCATTTTTTTCTGGGGAGAGACGAGAGGCAGCTGAGGCAAGGAGCTGGGGCCCAGCTTGAGTTAAAAGCTCTAATAATAGTCAGTACATCCATCTCTTCATCCAGCCCTCCACCTATGCAGCAGGCTGTGGTGTAGCCCTAGTGATCGGCGTTGCCGTGGTGATGGCACAGGTTCTTGCAGCCCAGTGTACTACTTCTGTTTTTCTTCTCTCTCTAGAAAAAGGCAGAAGAGGCTCACAGGATACTGGAGGGACTGGGACCCAGGGTGGAACTGGTGAGTGAACACTTTAATCTGTGATTTTATTACTGTCTCTTTATTTAAACGAGCTGATTTTACTGGTGCAGTGGATATGTTCTCCTCGGATAGATTTAGACCCTAATAACTGATTCTTATTAGTTATTTTGGTCTGAGTTAGAGCGAGTCTTTGTCTGTCATCTCATTGTTTGTTGTAGTAAAAAATATGGCTGATTTTTAATCTTTTGATTTCTTCTGTGTCTCCAGCCTCTGTACAATCAGCCTTCTGACACCAAACAGTACCATGACAACATCAAAATGTGAGTTCAACACTCTAGGCCCTGATCTGTTTACATTTACTAGCATATATCCACTAGTATAACTTAGAAACTGCTGAAATAATTAAGTCTCTATAGGAATTCATGTGTGACTGTTCAGTTAGAATTTTGCTGAATCTTTAGGAGTAAAAGACTCATTTAAAGCAGCCATCATGCTAGAGGGATAACTATTTCAGACTGTGCACCAGGTAAACTGAATTTGTTGCTGATTGTCAGATGATATAAATGGTGATTTAAATCTTTTTAAAGCATGGTTTAGGGTTCTTGTTGGTTATAGCAGCTCTTTGCTCTGTAGTTGCTGCACATTCCCTCTGCCACAAACTTTATATTCCAGCTGTTCTGCTCATCATTGCAAGGAGCAGCGACTGGCATTCATTTGTAATATTGAATGTGAAATCATCCTTTAGTATGACATTGGCCAAACCTCAGCAATTACTCCTGACACCTCAAGTTCCCACAAAACCTCTGTCTCATATTAATCAAGCCCATTTTTCAGAGTTGTCCTGCTTCTGTGAGTGACTTTCCTCTGCGACTCAACCGTAGTTCATTGAGAAATTGGTGAAACACAAAAATGTGCAAAAGCTGCATACAACTGCTGGAATGTGTAAACATGTTAGTTTGAAATGCTGTACATGGTTTTCTCTTTTGTTTTATTGGGTCCTTCACAACGCCTGCTCAGGTGTACTAAATGTGATGATAGATCAGTCTGATTGTTTAGTGAAAAGGCCTCGACATGGTCTGCATTCAGAGTGTCTGGTGTTAGCTCGGTATCCTCATAGTTGTTACAGCCATTTCTGTGTTGGCTAAGGTTAATTAGCTGTGGCGGCCATCTTGGATTGGTTTATCCCTAATGGTTAAATCAGTTTTAAATCTAACGATTATTTTCAGAGACTGTATAAAAGGGCATTTTGTTAGACTGACATCCTGTGGTCACATGTAGCTTCTACGGTCCATTTGTTAAGCAAAAATATCACTTTCTCACTCCTGTTTCATGAGTTTCATGGCTGTTACCAGTTATGTATCAGCACCAGAAGAATTTGGATGATAAGCTGAGTCAAACATGATGTTGATAAGTAGATAAATACATTGTCATAGCTGGTGTTAGCGCGCTTGAGTTTGTTACGGCAGGGAGCACTTTCTTCACTTGTTACAGTAGTTTGTCTTTGGTTTTACTGGAATTGCTTATGTTTGCCGTCTTGTTAGCTTGCTCTTATAGCTCCTTGCTCTTATAGCTCTGAATGACTCATTAAAGGAAGTAAAATGCCACAATTGACTCACTATTCACTTCACAAATACATTTCACAGTAATATCTAGTTGTTGGTAATAGAAAAAGTAGCTTCAGCTATTTTTACTTTACTTTTTTACTTTTAATTCACCGTTAGCATTGTTAACCCCCAACCCCACCCCGAGAATGAAATCTGTTTCAGTATAACGCCGGGGACACACTGGCCGCGGAAGCACCGCGAAAATGGGACCGCCTTCATTCGGCGCCCTTGTAAAGCTATTCTATAGACCACATGGGCCGCTGAAGCGCCGCGAAGCACCTCGTGCCGGCGCTCCAGCCCGCGCCGTGCAGCGATCATTTCGGCGTCGGCTCTATTTTTTTCGCGAGCCGCGGGTGAATCGCGTCAATTCTGGCAGGAAGTCAAACCTAGACATAAGAGGCAGGCCGGTAAAGTTAACAAAATAAAGCATTTCAAAATAAAATTCTGCAATAGTCAAATGTGTTCGTAATCAGACACCGCAGAAAAACCACACTCACACACACATCGAACTTGTGTGCGTGTGTGACCACGTGAAGGGGTGTGTGGTTTGGGGTGTCTTTTCACCGGAGCAAACAGGACAGAGAGGCAGAAAGTCTGAGGCAAGCAGTTAAGATGGATGACTTTAAATTAATTATGGAAGTTGAGAAACACAAGGAGATGTACGACCCCCGAAAAACATGATTATTTACGTACCCATTTCAGAAGAAACTGCTAGGATACAGCTGCAGAATTGGAGCGGGTTCCAAGAGATTCAACTGACACACACACACACACACACACACACACACACACACACACACACACACACACACACACACACACACACACACACACACACACACACACACACACACACACACACACACACACACACACACACACACACACACACACACACACACACACACACACACACACACACACACACACACACACACACACACACACACACACACACACACACACACACACACACACACACACACACACACACACACACACACACACACACACACACACACACACACACACACACACACACACACACACACACACACACACACACACACACACACACACACACACACACACACACACACACACACACACACACACACACACACACACACACACACACACACACACACACACACACACACACACACACACACACACACACACACACACACACACACACACACACACACACACACACACACACACACACACACACACACACACACACACACACACACACACACACACACACACACACACACACACACACACACACACACACACACACACACACACACACACACACACAGACAGAGGCAGAGAGGAAATGGAGGACACCAAGTGTTTAAAAGATAAACTACAGCTGAGCCGAGGCGCGCCTCGACTGGGGCGCATCTGATCTGAACTGAGGAGCGGCGAGCAGCAGCCGAATTTCGTGAGCGATTCGCTTCGCGGCGCTTCCGCGGCCGGTGTGTCCCCGGCGTAACCCTACCTCCAACACGATTAGGCTGTTTTGTGGTTATTTCACTGTGTAGTTTCTACCAATTGCACCTTTAAAGATCCATTTAGGGTTTCATTAGATATCAGACAGATGGGATGACTCACTGTTAGCAGTGTTGTGAATGACTCGGCAACAGTGACACCTGATTTATAGACATTTTTGTGTTTGCTAATTCTGATTAACTTTGGTAGCCATTTTCAATCGGATTGTCTAACAAAGACGGAAATCTGTCCTGTGATGAAAAACCTTTAAAACCACAGAGTTGATTTCATAGGCTTTATGACATGATATCCACCTACCGCTGCATACCTGTTAGTAGAGGACATGTTGATCTGTAACATACCGGCTACAATAGTAATTAATTAATGTAAATTTGTATCAAGCATAAATATCATGACATCTCTTAACAGCTGCATTGTAATAATGATCATAACACATGGCAGTCATCTGCAAATGTCCATGTTTACAACCAACGGTCTAACTTTGTTTCAAGAGTCTCGCATCGTCATGGAAACAATCTCTTAAAAAAAGGGGTACTGTAAAATCTCAAGTAGACTTCAGACAGCAGTCACATGTGATTGCACGTGTTGACAGCAGACACAACTGCTTTGGGAAGGCCAACCATTTCAGGTGTCCTAGAATCTAAAACTACATGAACATTGTTGTTGTTGAATAATGGCGGCTTGAGTCATCTGGTGTAGCATACCAAAGAGACTGTGCCATGTCTGACCTGCTTTCTAATCTAAATTAGTAATGTTGTAATGGCCACAAAAAAAGTTTCATTCAAATTTTGAATGAAGGCCAGATAGATCCATAGGTTTCATATCTGGATACTGTACGATAAAAAAATTATTTTGTCGCTGCCTCTTTAACTCATAACAAAATTGAGACGTTGACAAGCACAAATTATCCCTTTGGTGACTAAAACTTGATGGGACATGGAGTGATCTTTCATTCACAAAACTGGATGAAATTTATGCTCAAAATGCAAATTTCTGCCCGTCTCACAGAAGCTAAAAAGTAATGACGCTGCTGCTTCTTGGATTTACTGGCATGCAGCTGCAGCGTGCATTGTCTGTGTGCTGACAAGAGCGCTTCCCTGTCGCTAGAGCGCATTTTATCAGTTTAAGACAAATGTTTTAAATTCAGTGTGTCAATTTCTTTCTGCTCCCTGGCTTCCAATAACTGGTCACATTCCTGCTTTTTTAAACCAACAGCATAATAGTTTGAGCTCTGTGTCGCATCTAAATGTTTGTGAGCATTTAGACACTGCTTTGAGAGCCGATAGTCTTAAGTGAGAATGCATTTACATCCATTGTTGATGGTCAAGTGTAAAACTTGGTTATTGAAATAAGATCTGTGGGCTCGTGATAACTCACAGCCTGGCAGCTTTGATAACCTTAGCCACATTTACATGGGCACAATTAATCGGATTGAACGCCCAATCAGATCTAAAATTCTGCATGTAAACATGTTAATCGGAATATTCTGATCCAATTCGGCCCGATCAGAGTGAAATTTCAATCCAATTGAGAGAGGTGGTTTTGTTCCATCATCATTTTGATTGACGTGCATTTACACAGCCCTTCAGGTTGTAGGAGTAAAATAATGCCCTCTGTGCATGTGTGCAACAGCTAGCAAGCTTCCCCGCTGTCATCTGGACTACCTGCCTAAAAAAATGACAGCCTAATTAAGTAGCGCCGGCTTTTAAATATGATGACAAGCCGTCCCAGTTTCAGTAATATCCAGAACTTGCATTTTGTGGAAGTAAAATAAAAATCTGATTATTGCACAAATTATTCGACAAACATGTTTAAGTCTGTACTGGAAACACGCAGATTCATTGCAGGGTTTGCAGCAGCTGTTTCTGCAGCAGGTGGATGGAGGCGTGCGCGTAAAGAAGACTGGGTAACATGGGTTAAACAGGCCTGGTTTGAGTTTAAGGAGGCTGATGTTGAGTAGAAAAACGTCCTCAGTTAAATATTCTGGGTGACTATCTAAAAGCACGCTAACACGGTTCGTTTATGAACACATGATGAACACAGGCTTCCAAACTTTCTGAACATCTCCTGCTATTTAGTTAGAACCAAATTTTCTCAACAGTTTCAGCTGATTATCATATTTTATTAAGAATAAACCACAACAGAGCTCGGTATAAAACATCACTCTGAACACCCCCAGACCCGCGGACCAGCTGATCAAGAGGCAGACCCTCCCTTACTTTAATATCGTCAACAATAAAACGCCGCAAAGCATAAATCTGCAGTTATTCACTGAAGAAAATGTAACTTATATGAGCAAAATAAAAACATTCAATTAATTAAATGAATCAGGAAAGCAAGAAGAATTGTAATTTATGTTTTATGTTTTCATTTTCGTTTCATGAAGTTTGTTTACAATGTTTATTTTCTGGGAAAGACAACTCTGCGCTTTCTCAACCTATTTAATCTGATTGAATACTTGGTGCTTATAAACTCACAGCATGATTGGATCATTTCAGTTGGTGTGTATGTAAACAGAGATTCAGGATTTCTGATCAACCCATACCCCCCCCCCCCCCCCCTTCACTATCCTATCGGGTGACCCCTCCAGGAAAGGTTGAGTAGGGTTGATCCCTTAAGGCCCACGTGGCAGTAGGGAGGTGGTGCTCACTCCTCACCCCTGCCACGTGGACAAGCAGGTGGACAATGCCAGAAGAGGGATGTCAGCACCATACATTTAAAGACACCAAGTTGGAGGTCTGATAATTGTATTTAAATGTTATGTGTTATACACTGAATACTCCCCAAGTGTCTATTATAGTAAGGAATGAAATGTATGGTTCATTTGAGAAAATCTACTGAGTGATACAAAGATCTGCATGAAAAAGTCAATAAATCAGTAAAGTAAAAAATTAATGATGCCTCCCTCTGTATTATTTTTAATAGACACAATCTAGCTCTAAAATAAATGATATTGGTGTGAAATTCACTCCAGTAGCTCAGAGTATGTGTGTGACCTATGAATTAATTTGCTAAATCACACCAAAGAGTTTTAACACTTATTCCTATAAAAGTTGGTTTCAGTGATTTTGTAGCTAGAAACATTACCAACTTCACTCTGCTGACCAGAAGCCACACTTAGCAGTTGTGAGACAGGTAGGTTCACTAGGGGGAGCTCTATACCTGCTTTAAGGCTGTTAGCTGTTTATTCAGCTGATAGCTAGGCTAGCATTTTCAGTTTGTTGACCGTCTATAAAAAGCACACAAAGTAGAAAAAGTAGTGATTTGCTTCATTCTGGTTGGCATCGTGGCAGAGCCTGGAATTAATAGTAAGAGAGTAATGTCTTTGCAGGCGAAGGAAAGAGCTAAAACCAGCGTAAACATTGGCATGACCTACACTAGATTGATGGAGCTAAATGAGGCAGCAAAATGTGATGGTGACCTGGCTTTGTTGCTTCTTCTAATTAATACGATTTGGTACAACAGTGTGAATCTATATACTTTGTGGCTTATTTAGCATCTGTTGGCTTGTGTTAGCACTAGCTTGTTGTTAGCGCTTGTTACAGCAGGCTATGGCAGGGTTGTTCACGACACTTAATATTCATTTAATATCCATGTCCTGGCCAATGAGCGAGACAAACCAGTGTTCCCATTATAGGACTTTATTACGGAGATTTATCAGGGTTCCTGGTCTATCTTGAGCCACAAAGTTTCATGTGTTATATAGAGACCCTTTAAATTCAATAACTGAATATCTGTTTCTGGCACATCGAGTTCAGTTATTGCTGGCGTTCTCTTTAAGGTTGTGATTTCTAAAATAAATGTTTATTTCAGATAAAATTAGGTCTAACTTCTGGTTTTGTAAATGTGACAGAATGTGCCCCCCATTGACAAAATATTTTAGTGGCAAATACTTTTATTACCTGCAGGAATCATCTTAGAGCAAGGGTTCAATCAGTACACTGTATTATTTTCTTATGTTAGTGGATATCTGCATCGAGGAAGAGCAGGGAGATGACAGCTAGACAGCAGCGTCTGTCAGTGGGGCTTATGAGATTCATCAAAAGGCAGTAGAAGGTTCTAGTAGCACTGGCACTGTGGTTTAGGCTCAGAGGCATACCACAAGATGTGTCTGACCTATTAGCTGCACTCTGCTGTCCTCACTGTCTTTGATCCCTACGCTGTTTGATCAATATTATTGCCTCAAAGTAATTAACTGAAAAGTTCTCTCACTCCTCCTTTGTGTGTGTGTTATTAAACACCAGTGTGTCAGTTCAACCGAGCACAGTTAACTCCTTTGTGTTGTTAACTGTTTGATAACTTTGGCATTCATCCCTGTCTACACAGATGACTACCTAATATCTCTGTGGATTTCTCAGTGGCCATCCCATTTCATCTCCTGTACACACACACACACACACACACACACACGCACGCACGCGCGCGCGCACACACACACACACACGGTTAAGTAAGCTGATGATAAATGTGCCAAGTTCCCTGGCTCATGCAGATGCTGTGAGGGAAAATTCAGGCTTTGAAGTTGGAGCTTTTGCTCAGAGTGGCCGTACCGCTGGAGAACATCTGTCACAAGTATGCCTATAATGAATCTTAGAGCCATCATGTTTTAGAGGTATTATGTCAAATTACAATGTTCTCCAATATCTCAGAAACGGCCCGGCCTTGGAGCAGGACAAAGGGAAGCTCTTGTTGGGTTACAGGGCTGCTAATCTTGGCTTTTGCCATCTGGTCTGCAGAGGACAATACCATCTCTGTGTTAAAAGAGCTCCACTCTGACAGGCCCGTTTTTGCCTTTCCAAATCAGTTCTCACCCATTATAACTTAATTTATGAACATCCAGTGTGTGCAGATGAATTTCTTACCATTACTTTTCCAGCTCAGCATCGTCTGTATGTGGCTGTTTATGTAGGTCAGAGGCGAGCTTTTTAGATTCAACTTTATCATCTTACAGCTTGTTTTAAAAGCAAAAGGTCACAGCACATGTTTATCTCTCCTAGACCATCACTGTTATCTTGACATCTGCAAATTTTGTTCATACACAAGAAGAAGTCTCCGTCTGTCCTCGCCTGTGTCCGGAGGAAACCTGCAGCTCAGCTGAGGTGTCTAATGTAGAGTAAGATTACATTAATCAGGGGAGAACATGACCTTACAGCTGACAGATTAAGTGTCAGGAATAAAACCCTGTCTTGCAGGAAAGAAAAAGACAAACCGAGTGGCCGCCTTAGGAGATTACTGGCCCTGACCTTTATTTGAAGCTGCGTGTCTGGCTGTTCCCAGCACAGACAAGTTTTATAAGTTTGACTCTCCTTTCCACCCCGAAGAGAGATTGAGTTTATCGAGCGGCTGCAGTCAAGGACCTGCATTGTTTGTGTTTATGTGAGAGTGTAAAGTGAGCTTGTTTGTGTTTTATTCATAAGGCAAAGGAGTGTAGCTTGCATAGTGCTGAGGGTAGAGAGTGTGTGCTTTAAGCTTTTCATCATAGATTTGGATAAAAAATGTAACAAATGCCATAAAGCCTTAAGTGTCGTCTGATGTTTTTTTAGGATGTTCTTGCCTTAAATACATTAGGTTGTTCATCCATCGGTCCCATCTCTTCATCTCTTCACTTTTCTTTTCTTATTGCAGAAACCAGGCCATGAGGAAGAAGCTCATCTTGTATTTCAAAAGAAGGAATCATGCTCGTAAGCAGTGGGTAAGTAGAAAACTCCATTTGTGACTCTCAGCTGGGACTCTGCCCATGACAGATGACTTGTGTGAAATTGGGCCAGCTGCTCCTTGAAGTGAGTGTCCATTTTAGACGTGCCAGAGAGGAGGGAGAAAAGGAAAAAGCTCTGGGCATGATCCGTTGTCAGTACTTGCACGGTGCCTTGGGGAAGCGACAGCTGTAGAAAAACAAATAGAAGAGATTTCTCATGCTGTCATGTGAAAGAATAATGTTATGTCTGTTGTGAGCCAAACGCCACAATGAGACCAGCACAGCATCGGTCTGGTCTTGCCTCGCAGTGACTCAGACGGAGACAAAGAACTCGGCTGCAAACGTCATTGAAAACCATTATTAATCTATTAAACCTAGAAATCCTTAATCAGAAAATACTAAACTTTTATGTGTTATGGGGTTTATGTGGGGAAGAATAGCTCAAACCCAACACCTGTTTTAAAGTCCGTCTGCTGCTCGTTCGTGTTGTGTCTAGGTGGGAGTGGTAGTTCCATGTGGGGAGACATCGCCTCGTGGTTTACGAGCCCACTGAGGGTCGTGTCTCCACCAGGATTAATGGGATGCTTTACAAGCTGCCTGTGAGAAAGATTTAAAAAAATAACATGGACTTTCTGTATGGAAGGTCTTTGGTTCAAGGCTGTCCTTAACGGAGCTTCTGATAAAGCTGCAATCAGTAATTAAGTTACTCATCTGCAGGTTTTCTTCATTACTGATGCTTCTCTAGGTAAAATAAGGGCTGAAACAGATCACGCTGGTCTTTGTTTTGCCATAGACGAGATCTTTTTCTGCTTCTATCAGGAGCAGAAGTTTTGTCAGCGCTATGACCAGCTAATGGAGGCCTGGGAGAAGAAAGTAGAGCGCATTGAAAACAACCCACGGCGCCGAGCCAAGGAGAGCAAGGTGCGGGAGTACTATGAGAAACAGTTCCCTGAAATCCGCAAGCAGAGGGAGATGCAGGAGCGAATGCAGAGGTGGGATAACGTTGTTGGCTCTCAGCTGATTCAATCCTTGTGTTTGTCTTATTACCACTGCTGTTGGAAAGCATCTCTGAACATTTTTCATTAGTAGCTTAGTCACTGTGTGTGTAGTTATCAGTAACGAGTCATCTGTTTTTACTTCTGCAGTCGCGTTGGGCAGCGAGGAGGAGGAGGCCTGACCTCATCTGCTGCCCGCAGCGAACATGAGGTCTCTGAAATCATTGATGGGATATCAGAGCACGAGGTGAGCTCTTCCTGTTAGTTATCACTGACATTACCTTTCTCTGCCAGGGCTGGCACTGAATTCATGTTTATTCAACACTATAGCCTCATGCAGTGGTGAACCGCGGTGCAGTCATTCCCTCAAGATGAAGAACAACAAGCATTGTAGCTGTCATCTGAGCTAATGAGCAGTCTGGCACCACAGCTGTAGAGCTCATGTTTGGTAGAAAGCACAAGTCCTTCTGACCAGTAATCGCAGCACAGCATTCAGACGCTGTCCTAACTCTAATACCATAAACACAGACGGACAGACCAAAGTCCCGACTCATCAGAACCTGTTCAGTGATCTGTTTTCTCAACAACAGCCTTTTAAATGCAGGTTTGGTAGAGAAAACTGGCATTCAGGGCTGCGGGAAATTAAAATGAAGCCCAGGATGGTCAGGAAATTCAGTAAATGAATCAGGATTAAATAGACACGTCCAACGTGTGGCCCGGGGGCCGTTTGTGGCCCTTGGACTGGTTTTGTACACACCCTTATTTCTAGACCATTGAAACAGTCTCTCCAGCAGGTTTTTCATGTAGAGATACCTTTTATTTGATATATATTTTATGCTCAGATTAAAAAAGTAAATCCTATTTTGGACCATTTTGAGGAGTGGGCATGGACAAAAATTACCATCAACGCAAACATATCGGCTCATTTGTTAAAAGGTTTGGACACCCTTGGTTAAACGTAAAAGATGCATCGTTGTTTTTGCTGAACTGGAAATGTTCCAGATCAGAGGCAGAATGAGCCATGATTCATTTAGGGGCAGAAACAAAACCTATAATAAATAGATATTTACAGCTGGAAATGAGCTTCTAAAATGATACGACATGTAGAGGATGTTTGCAGACGCAAACGAAACTGTCAGCAAGGTAAAGAGAAACCTTTCCTGTGTTTTAAAAAAGAACCAAAAATGGAATGTAGAGGAAAGCCCGAGAACAGGCACTGCCACTTGAATAAGTACATTTTAGTTATGTGGCACCTTTCACAGTAAAAATATCACTAAAACATTAGTAAACAATTTAAAAACGTCTAAAGAATAAAGCTCATTCATAAAAGTTTTGTAAGAGTGAGTGTCGTAGCAGATGTTTGGGATCATGAGAGCATGTGTGGAATCATGAGATGCATCATCAGCTTTTGTGTTGCTTTGGACTTCTCACAAATAAAAGTTAAGTAGATAAAAATGACAGCTGGGTCTGGAGAAGGAAGTCGGGTTCAAATAGAAAAAACGGAACCATTTATTTTACCTCTATGTCCAACGTTCATGCTCAATATAAAGATCCATTTAAATGAATTCAGATCACTTTCTCACACTGTGATCATTCAAAAGGCTTTATTTATTCTCCGACTTTAATACAACAGCGTCTTTCATTTATCGCCATCCAATAGAAACCTCTCAATGTTTAAATAGCAAAATCTTTCTTTATTAGATTTAAGCTGCTAAACTGAAGAGGATCTGTGTTTAGATTGAGCCAGGGCAGAGCTGGGCGATGTCGGCTATATTTTAGGGTTTTGCGACCCAATGTCAGCATTTTACACAAATATTACTAAATGTTTCAACGTTTTTTTTATTTTTGACTCACCAAACCACAGCTGTGTAAACAAGGTTATTGGGCCATCTCTGTGTGGTTTGTATTAATGCAAAGGTCAAATGGATATTTTCTTTTTAATCTGCTTGTGTGCAAAAGATTAAACACACACACACGCACACGCACACGCACACACACACACACACACACACACACACACACACACACACACACACATTCCTTTACAGTGAAATGAAAGACATCACATCTCATTGTTGTGTAAACAATTTTATGATTTATTCTCTGTACGTAAAACAAGAAAGAGTTGAGTTTACTATATTTGTCTTATTTAAAGAATTTAAATAACATCCACCTTTTTTAGCTCTGCATACGTGTGTGTGTGTGTGTGCGTGTGTGTGTGCGCGCGCGTGCGTATGTGTGTGTGTGCGCGTGTGTGTATGTGTGTGTGTGCGCGTGTGTGTGTGTGTGTGTGTGTTTATAGACTGATGCAGTTTCTTAGCTGAGACCAGTCCACTTACTCCAGGATTTTGGTTTCTTTTTCTCCTCCATGCGACATGCGTGTCCACTAGAACACAGAGAAGCAGATGCGACAGCTGGCGGTCATCCCTCCGATGCTGTTCGACGCTGAGCAGCAACGCATCAAGTTTATCAACATGAATGGACTCATGGACGACCCCATGAAGGTTTACAAGGATCGGCAGGTTATGAATATGTGGAGCGAGCAGGAGAAGGACACTTTCAGAGAAAAGTAAGCTGAATCCAACCTTTATTATTTATTTAACTTATTTATTAATCTAATTTTATTTATTCCACTAACCTTTGCTGGACTAATAGCTTGACAGCTTCTTCTTAGCCAATCTCTGGCTCACATCCAGTGATGTTTGAGTAATCAGTAAAGGGTCATTGAGTTGTAAATAAGGAAGTGAATCTTACCCTTTCGTGAGAATTGAGAGAGGTCGGGTAGCGCCGCAAAATCAAATCAGGACCTCACTGTAAAACTGATGACTTTCAGGATTCCCACACACAAAGAGCTTCAGTCTCCTCCTCAGATGGAACATCTGCATAAGTGACAGCTGTGGGTTTTCATAGCATATCATACGGCACTTTTAAAAAGTTAACTCTGTGTGGATGTTTATATGATTGTTATTACAGCACCAAAGTCTTTTTCTTCCGTGGAGCGTCCCTGTAAACAAGTCATCAGACCAGCTTTGTTCTTCTCCCACAGGTTCATCCAGCATCCCAAAAACTTTGGCCTGATTGCGTCGTTCCTAGAGAGGAAGGTATGGTGTGATGTTTCTTTGTTCTGAGTCATCCTGCCTTCATAGGAGGTGAAAAGTGACATTTGATTCTATGTTTCAGACGGTGGCAGAGTGTGTCCTCTTTTACTACCTGACCAAAAAGAATGAGAACTACAAGAACATAGTGCGAAGGAACATCAGGCGCCGAGGAAGAAGCCAGGTATGGTTCAGTGTTTCTTCTCCATGTGACTCTGGCTCTCTAATCCAACAGAAGAATGGACTCAGGGAGGAACAGAAAGTGCATCACGTATATCGAGACAGAATCAGATGATTAGACTCAGCTCTGGCAGTTTGTGAGGTATTTTTATTTTTACATGTTAAGACACCCAGCAGATCTTTACTTTGGAGACTGTTCGGCTGATTCTTGGAAAGGTAAATGCGTCTGAATCATGTGAGACAAAAATATCATGTGACTCATTTGTTTTCTTTAAAAAGAGGCGAAGGATGTTAAAGAATTCTAAGAAAAGAAGACGACTTAATTCCCAGTGTCTACGTGTCATTTCTCTCTAGTTTGTTGGCGTATGCTTTTCATTCCCGTGTTTTCTGGAAGTAAGTGCAGGAGTGAATTGATCTTGAGTCCGTATTTAAGGTCTGGTTGTGTTTGCAGTCTTCTGAGCCCTAACCCTAAATGCCCAGACTAGCAGGAAGCTGGTAAGGAAGTGGTTCTGGGTGCTTAAAGAGCTGCAGCTACACAGTAGAAATCTGCTGCTGCATTTTGAACTTTCATATCCTGTTACATTTGACCTCAGCTGATAATCAGTGGGATTTTTTTCCCCTCTTTATATTGAACCATGTTCTGGATTTGAAACAAGTGGAACTCTGATTTTATTTGTGATAACAAACCTTTTTTTTAGCTGCAGCGGGGAAAATCCCAGTCACACAAAAGTTCTGATGTCTGCAGTGACGTCCTAAATGTCCTTTAGAAAGTGTCTGCTCAGTCTGTGTGTCTGGAGAAAACTGTTGCTACTCTGCATCGAACAAACACCAACACCTAGATTTTTATTTAGTAAAAGAAGTCAAAGTTTCTACAGGGATAAAAAAGTCATCAGTGATTGATTTGGTTCAGCAGTGACTCACTGTAAAGCAGTGAACCTGCCAGGGAAAATGTGGTTGGAAAAAGTCTAAAATATTAGCAATCTGAAAAAATATTTGGATAAAGTGTTTGAAATATTCAACTGTTGAAATTCTGAAGACTTTCAATCAGCAAAGAAAACTCAGACCTACATTATTCCAGAGAGATGAGTACATCAGGGTAGGAAGAGAGGCTCATTAGGGGATTTTCCCACCATGCATTGGTTCTAATATACAAACCCGACGGAGCGTTGGGATTGCTTCAGGGTTTAAATCTGTTAAAAATCTTTCTTCCTCCCTGATTGCTTGAGCATTGTCCAAGATAATAATGGACATTTCAGACATTTCAAAGGCAAATCACAATAAATATATTCTATAATCCAAAGTAAAAGTGGTCCAGCGTCATTTTATTTGGACTTAACAGAAGAGACAGATAGTGTATTTACCACTGATTAGCTCCAACACACTTTATTTGATATTATTCTGTGTTATTTGTGATTATCTGTGAAGTAAAGTACCTTGTTACTGTTTAAATGCAGCACGGTCAGCAGCAGCAGCAGCAGCAACAAGTAAGCAGGAGCAGCCAGGAGGACAAGGAGAAGGAGGAAAAGGAGAAGGAAGCAGAGCGGGATGAAGAGAAAAATGAAACCGAGGACAAAGAAGATGGAATGAAGTAAGCAGTTGTTTTATATATATATATATATATATATATATATATATATTTTTTTTTTTTTTATTTTATTTGGCAAAGATTTGTGTACCGTAGGGATGATTCATTAGAAAATCAGACACAGCCTAAGGGGGAAGAGCTGAGTGAAAATGTTTCCCACATCCACTGAAACGCTGTTTCATTCTACCCAATAAGACACTCAATATCAAACTCATGGGTTTTTTTTAGGATCTGTGTTGTTTTGATGTCAAAGAATAAGCATTGTAATTAAAGTGGCTGTCACTTTGAAATGTCAGTGTGTATGGGAGAGTGTGTGTGTTTGTTTGGGTGGGTGGGTGGGCGGGTGGGTAAATTAATCTCAGGGGGGTGTTTTAAAGCAGAAAGTCAACAAAGGATGCAAAACAACAGATGGAATCTTAGCTGCTTTTTGTTGCCTGTGAAAAACTTACATATGAGTGTGTGTGTGTGTGTGTGTGTGTGTGTGTGTGTGTGTGTGTGTGTGTGTGTGTGTGCGTGCGTGTGTGCGTGTGTGTGTGTGTGTGTGTGTGTGTGAGAATCCATGCATTTGTTCAAGCCCTGTATTATGTTGTTAACTGAGGCTGCACGCTACAGTTGTTTCAAGCAATAACAGCTCATATTTATAAGCAGCTGGGTTGGTAAAGGAAAAGATGATGATGAACCATTGCCTGCTGCTTCCCTGCTCTAAGACAAAGCCTGGGGACGCTGTGACTCTTTGCACTCCCTGCTGCCTGCCTGTCACCCCTGGCACAGCTGGCTCGCCTATATTTAGAGCTCTTCTAGCTCCCCTCAGCAAGATTAATAGAGTAGGAGGAAGATGAATGAAAGAGCAAAGAGGTTCAAACTCAGTGGCTATCTCCAGGCATGCCATTTTGCTGACATTCAATAAATTATCCTTGAGAATAAAAGGAATGGAAGAATGTTGGTATATGGTGCAGACTCGCATTGTCTCACAAGTCACAGAAACCATTTAAATGCACGCAAACCTCGCTGTTTTTAGGTTGTTTGCACCAAAACCACTGCAGTGTTTGAGCCAATCAGCACCAAGCATGTGAGGGTTATGGTTACTTACCCATAGTTATATTTGGCTTGGGCATTTACTAATAATTACATTCAGGGACGCTCCGATCTGATCACATGATCGCAAATCAGCAATTCAGCCGCTAACAGTATGTAAATGACTGTGAACGGACACAAGCTCCAAGGTATGTACAGGTGAGATTTCTCAACAATCGGCTGTGGAGGAATGTGCGTATGAGTGGTCCTGACTTGTTTCTTAAATCAGAATTTTGGCCATTCATACGAACATTCTAAATTTCATTTGTAGGATGGAACTTTGGACAGTTTCTATGAACGTTTGATGAATGAATGAGGGCCCAGATCTTCATTATGCCTGGTGCACATGACACTAGGTCAATTAGCATGTTAGCAAAGGGCTAAAGTAATCCATTCATATTAAAAATCATTGATTATTGTTTGATTTTTTTTCTCAGTTTATGAGCAAAAAAAGTTAACTTGTGAGATAGTTTGTGGATATTATCCATATTTTGACACTCAGTAGTCAAAATATCTGTAGTAGGAGTCCATCTGAATGCCAAATACATGTATTTTCTGCATGCAGTTAAGGTCAGCGGTTGTTTTTAGGATGCCATTGCAATAGTGATACTTTCTTGACATATTGTGCAGCAATATTTATTTATTATGCATAACCTGAAGATTAAGCACATAACTGAAATATTTCGAGTCTGAGTTGAAAACTAAGATGTTTTTATGTCAAGAATAGATAAAGGATTATCTCGAAACATTAGGATATCCTAAAAATATAATTGGTCATTGACTTCATATAGTGAAGCCTATACTATATATATTCCTTACACTGTGAAATATTTCAATCCTCTATTTATTTTCATTTTTGAAGATCATGTCTCACAGATGAGAAAACAGTAAATTCAGAGTCAGAAAGTTGACCTAAACTATTGACCATTTTCTAGATGTGTGTAATCTCACACACAACCCCATCCACATAATCAGTTGACACTTGGTTTGTGTGGTGAATGATTCAGAGCATCTTCCACATGTCGTTTTAGCTCTGAACTGATAAAGTTGTATCCGTTTTTGTATTTGCTGCAGTAGATTAGCTGTGGCGGCCATATTGAATGGGGTTGACTCGGATGTAATCAGTTGTAGATGTTCATGCAGTTAAGACCTTCTAAGAGTTCCATTAAAATCCATTTAGTGGTTTATGAGGTGTTTGCTAACATCACAGGCAAATGCACACTTTATTAGCTGCAGTTTTCTTTATTTTTCTGCTAATTGTGATGACTTTCCTTAAATACAGGGATGATACTTCTGGAGAGGATGCAGAGGACAAAGAGCCTGCAGTGGCTGTCAAGGGGAGACGCACCGCTAACAGCCAGGGCCGCCGTAAAGGCCGTGTTACCCGCTCTATGACCAGTGAAGGAGAGGAGACCACCACACCACCGCTCAACAACGAGCTTGGTTAGTGTGAGACCGATCTGTTTCGTCCATATCACCTGTCTGTCCTAAATTTAGCACAACACTCCATAAACATCGGGTTAGCCAGGGTGTGTTTTTGTTTTTCTAACAAAAAAGCTGGTGTTGGCAAACTTCACAAAAGTAGTTTAGATATTGTAGTCGTGGCGCTATGTAGGGGAAACACTGCGTTCACCATTTTTGTCACGATTCTGTTCACGATGAGAGATTTGTCTAGGATGGCGGGAAAACGCTCTGTCTGGCCCGGACTTAACACAAACAGCACATACCAAATAAGCTGTGCTACAGCGTTGTTGTCCATTACTTCGGCAATTTTGCATATCCTGTTTTTACTTCATCTGCTTCATTCCCACCAGTGTTTTTTTTTTTTTTTTACTCTTTGTGTGTCGCTATAGGTAACCAGAAGAGACATGAAAGGATGCATGTCGCCCCCTACCATAGCAGAGTGGAACGCACAATTCCTAACGTATATGTAAACTAGGATAAAGGCTACCAGTTTATGTGGGTCGATTTTAGATGTGTGTGTATAAAAAAGCTCTGTGAGAACCTGCTTTAATATAAAGCTACTTGGTAACATTAGAAAATGGCTAACAAATAAAAGCATTTTCCTTCTTTGCATTTGACCAGAGAAATGAACTGATAACCTAGGAGGATGCAGTGTTTCCCTTACATAGGCGTAAATATCTGTAATCGTGCTGAAGAAAAATCCTCATTGGGTAACTGTCTGCCTTCACGCTCTGTGATTGGCCAGTCACATGGAGTGCCTGCCCCTCCCTACACACAAAACCGCTCCGGCCCACGCACGCACACACACACACACACACACACACACACACACACACACACACACACAGTAACGGATCTCTCTATGATTGCTTCACTGTTGCTCACGTTTCTTCAGTACTCCCTAGGTTTTCTTCAGCTCGCCTCTTTTGGTTTAATATTTAAAGTTACTTTTTTCGTAACGTACGTGGTGCATTTGACAAGACGGAACTGAAAACGGCTCATGCATGCGTCGGTCACTGCCTCCGCTCCGGTCGGACACAACACAACGAATCGATGACGCAATTCGTTGCCAACGCTTTTAATAATCGATTTTATCGATTCGTTGTTGCAGCCCTATTGATGTAAACCACGCCCACTAATTCCCAAATAATAAGGTGTGTTCATCTGTGTATCTCCTTTGATCCGCATTAGTGATATTTTCAGCACCAGAACAATGAAGCAAAGAAACAGATTCCTGCGTTTGTTAGTAATATTATTTATTAGATGCATCTGACCTGTTCTATTTTTCTCTGAAATGAGATCAAATCAGTGCTTCTATGGGTTGTCTCTCCTCTCTGCTCTAGAAAAATGTACTTTATTATAATGTTCACTGTAATGCATCTTGATATTCTTAACAAGTACATTAAATCAAAGATATTGGTCAATAATGCCAAATATGTAAATTTGTGTTTCAGTCATTTTTATTCTGGCTTAAAAATACTTCATTAAGTCTACTAAGCAGGGGTGTAGAACGTGTTTAATAGGGCCAGCCCAGTAATGATCTTGGACCAAAATAAAGGGGGCAGAAAGTCAAATAAAGGGGGGCAAAAAGAGATGTTTTTCCAGACGCCAAGAAAATTAAATGCCAAATCCCCCCTGCAAAGTGTGTCACTGAGAGTTTAAAACAAAAATTATTCTTGTGCAAATATTGGTGTATTCACCTTTAATACTAGTTATTAAAATGCAGCAGTTGCTGGATTAGTGCAGTTCAAAGCTGAGTGCATCAAATAAAACAATATTAACATAAAGGTGAGACGTGTCATAACCCCCCCCCACCACCACCACCACCACCCCCACCCACCCACCCACCACCACAGCTGGAAAAATTCCTAGGGGAAACACTGGGATGTGTACCTTTGGTCCCTTTTGGTGGAACAGTAGCCTCCTGTCCCTCACCACAAGAGTGCACTGTTGTTCCTTTGTCCTCATTCCTGTCTGCACCACTCGTCCTGCGTTCACTACCTTTATTTACACACATAAATTACATGATAGGAGTAAAGCTCTGCGTTTAGACTTCATCTCTTAGAGTGGAGTCAGAGAGGAGAAGTAAAACACGCCGGTATTACTTACGGACTTGTTTTCACTGGTGGCAGAGTTCCTTTTCTTGGGTCTCCTTTTCCTTTTTCCTTTGATGGTAATTCAGCCATGTCTACATGAACATTCCTGCTTTAAGCCAGGATAGGACTTTGATGCGTCAGCAGTTGTGTGTGCACACTACATTTGTTCCTGCGACACAGGGAATCCCCAGGTGACGGGGGCTGTAGGGGCCCAGCAGTCCCACCCCGCCACCGTTTGTTCTCCAGCTGGTAGACTTGCTAACCGTCCCCCTGTGCCCTTCACAGGTCCTATAGAGGACACATCAGTGCTCCTGCTCCATTGTGTCCCTGTGCAGGGACAGAAGCCAGTTGTTATGTCTATAATCATTAACTGACTTCTCTCCTTGGATTTCCTTCTTCCTCCAACAAACAGTCCTTAGCAACCCGTGCTGCAGTACTTCACCGGCAAACAGCACAAGCCGCCCTGCCCCCAACTCTTTTATGTATTTTTCTTCTTCAATTTATGTCTCCCCTCCTTTCTTTCTGTCAGTCACTCCCTAACTGACTTTGTGACAGCTGCCCACTCCCCCGCCTCCTCCTACCTTCTCTAACTTGGTGGTTCTCTATTTTTTTGACAGTCAATCTGGAAATGAATGAGAGCTCTCGCTGGACTGAAGAAGAGATGGAAACTGCCAAGAAAGGTAAAGCTAAGTGAACTTTGTGTGTGTGAGTGAAGTAGCTTTGGTTCATTGAATGAGCAGCACAGTTATGAAATTAAAGAACATTAGCAGCGTAGGCGCTGTTTGAATACAAAAGGAACTGATGCGGGTGTAACTTCCTGTTAGTGAGGCGGCAGCCACCACGTGCTGCTGGGTTGTGTCTCTGCATGCATTTTTTAGTCTGCCTGGAAGGTATTTGTTGCTCTTTGGAGCCGTTTCCTCGTCTCTGTGGGTCAAGGCAGCTTGTCCTCTATCAAAGAGGTCGTAAAGTCTGCCTCTTATCAGCCAGCCCTGCAAATGCAGCAGTCATTAACTCAGGCTGTTTATTGTCTCTTGACTGAAGATTACCCAGAGGTCTATGGCTGATTTGTTGAGGTCACTGACATTCTGCCTGTTTTCCTAGCAGCAGCAGCAGCAGCAGCATGACTGGGTTTTATCTGGTTACCTGTGGTGCATTAGCCCCAGTTACTGATTGAATGAATCCTCACATGTGGACATTTCTTCTGCACACTACACGTCTGATTGTTCCCCCGTTTATCTCATCTGTTATTAAATGTATCGTTATCGTGATGTCAAGAACAAAATTCTGAATATTGGCACATCTTCACTGCAGGAAGCAGCATTTTGTGAACACTGTGTCACCAGGTCTGTGGCTCTATATGTCCTGCCCTTTGCAAGCCATGTTCCTCTACTTTGTTTAGTGTGTTCTACTTAAAGGTTTTGCATAAGCAGACATTTTCGTGTGTGTGAGAGGAGGTTATGTTGCGATAACTGGCCGTGGCCTTGCTAGAACACGGTCCTGTGTAGTAATCCTGGTTAATGTCTTCAGTTCCTTTCTCCGGTTAATGTCTTCAGTTCCTTACTCCTGCCGCGGGATTAGTGGGGCACTCCATCGCAGAGGATTAGCCTGCCAGCCCAGCCGAAGCAGGGTTTCTATGAAGGCTTATGTAACCATAAAAACAGAACTGCTGCTTCAATCCAGTCAGGCTGAAGGAGGAGGCTGCTCTGTGTTTTCACCCGTTCACCACACGCTCCACTCTCTGTCCAAAACAACCCCTCAGCTTGTTCAGGTGATCTTAATGACATGTGCTCCATATGTAGATGTTTTAAGGAGGCTCCAGTGTTCTGATGGTATTGTATTTATCCCATGAGCCAACCAGATCTGAATAATGGCATTATAGCACTTGGCAGGACATCAGCACCCTAGCATCGATGAGGCCGCTGCACTCCGACAGCAGACGGCCAGACTTTGGAAGCTTCAGTGTTTAACTTGTGTGCATCCCCCACTGTGTGTGTGTGTGTGTGTGTGTGTGTGTGTGTGTGTGTGTGTGCGCGTGCGTGCGTGCGTGCGTGCGTGTGTGTGTGTGTGTACATGTCCAGAATGTGCTGTAAAGGAGGCGCTTGTGTGCATCGTGTCCGTGCTGTTTGGTTGCATGTGCTGTACTTTTTGGCGAGGGTTTATGTAAGTGCACTAATCTGCCAGGCTTTGCTCGGGTGCAGCCAGGCAGCTGGATAATGGTCCCTGCACTGTTTGCAGGAGGAGCCCATTTAAAGGAGCAGCAGGTAGAGGCTGCTGTATTATCTCCTCTGCTGTTGCTCCACCTCTCGCTCCTGTCTCAGGGTCGGGAGATGGCGACGGCCCATATTGGCAGGAGCTGTGGAAGATTTGGCAAATGCCTCATTTTCCCCAGCCACTTTCTCTCCCCCCTCACTCTGTGTTGTTATAAACCGGAGAGGTCACATTCAAGATGAAAAGCAGGTCAGTCAGGAAAAATGTGAAAGCCTTTATGCTTTCTCATGATATCAACATCAACTCCCTCTCTGCTCTCGGTGCTTGCTCTCTACTTCTGAATCCTTCCCTTTCCCTTTCTCCATTGTCTCTCTGGCTCGGTGGCCATGCTCTTTCTCTATCTCTGTCCTCTCCCTCGCTGCTCTCTGTTTACTCTTGGACTGCTTGAATGTGTGTTTGTGTCTGTGTGCAAGAGTATTAACAAGAGAGACAGAGAGGGGGGGTTCCAGCGAGTTTGTACTCACTCATGCATATGTGTGTGTGTGTGTGTGTGTGTGCGTGCGTGCCGCTGTGCCTGCTGGCAGAGTCAGGCAGGGGGAGGGACAGACTGACGGAAAAAGGGAGGGAGGAGAAAAAAAGATAGAAGAGAGATCAGATGAGGGAGAGAAAGGCTGAGCACATAGCGCCGCCCCACAGTCCCACTTTCCTGTGGAAGTCTTCTCAGACGACCGCCATTGGGGAGAGACGCGTCGGAGAACACACCAGCACTTACCGAAGCGCAGGAAGGACACGGTGAAAGGGAAAGGAGGGGAGAGGCCTGGAGCATGTGCCGCTTTGGAGTATGTCAACCTAACACCAGTTCAAGTATCAAGTCAGCTGGCAGGAAGAGCGCCAAGACTGGGCTGTTTTCACCTCCTCTGCTCCGGATCGGAAGGCCCGGCCCAGAAGAGCTTCCTGGCTGGCCCTCTAGAGATCAGACGGAGTGATAGCGTTATCCGGAGCAGGGCCACAAAACGACGGCTGAAGTGACAGGCATGTGACAGACAGGAACAACAACTTTCAGGCTGCGCCAGGTGTTGATTGGACTTTCTCTGGGAGGAGCTATTGGGAGTGCAGTGTTGTGATTGGGTGTGAAGTTACCACCCGTTTCAGTATGGCTGCTGCTTATTGGATGATTGCCCCATGTGTATTTCTCCAGCTACTAACTCCCTGAGTCCACCAGCTTGGGACCAAGCCTTTATTAGTTTGCACATGATGGAATAAACGGTTGGCTGCTAGGTTTTATAACAAAGTGACCTTTGACTTTCGGTTAATGACTTGTGTGGTTAGACTTGAGCTGCACAGCATGCTGCAAGGCTTGTGTGTTTAAATCTGAGTGTGATTTAGTGAACAGGTATGGTTAGTCAAGTTAGGGAGTGTGTGTCTCCTGTTGATAGGTGCTTGCGTGTGTCTCTGAGGGAGTTTCCTTCCTGGACAGGCTTTTCTACCGACGCTTGTTCTGGCACCAGTGATTACTTCAGCTTCAGAGAGAAAACCTTCTTCCATCTGAACATTTAATTGGTCATAGGTGTGCATCATCTGAAGCTCAGATGTTTAGAGCAACACACTTGTTTTGGCAGCTCGTTATTCCAGCATTATTTAAATGATGACTGTGAATGATGTTGTTTTTGCTAGTTTCTGTAAATGTTTTTCTTTGTTGCTGTTTGGACGAGTGTTGGCGTATGCTGTTTTATGAATTCATCATCATTATGGCAGATAGTTTTATGTCTTGTTGTCTCAAATATGAGTATCTGTATAGATGGGAAGAAAAAGAAACAAATTTTGAGCTGTGTTGCAGAAATTAAACCTTTTATTGGTGCAGCTTGTAATAACCTCCACAATCGCCGAGCTTTAGAGATAAATATTAAATCGCTGAGCTGCAAACAGCTGTCCCCCCGAAGCTCGGAGTTCTCCTCATCTTACAACTTCCATTAAGCAATGAGATGCAGAGACCTCTGAACTCGTGTCCAAGGTTATCCCAAGACATGTTGGCTCTGTGCCTGTTAATAACACTTCCCACAACCATCCCCCCATCCCCCCAAACAACCTTTCAAGAAGCTGTCCTGTTGCCAGGACCTGTCAGGCTGGCACAGGAAACAAGTGGGTGGTGTAGACTAAGCCTCTTACAACACACACTGGTAAATGAGCTGCCTTTGGCTAACAGCAGACTCCACGAGGGGGGCATTTTTGCTTTCTCACTACCGCTTTACATCTCTTCTGTTAGCATGCACACACTCTGCATGTGTGTGTGTGTGTGTGTGTGTGTGTGTGTGTGTGTGTGTGTGTGTGTGTGTGTGTGTGTGTGTGTGTGTGTGTGTGTGTGTGTTTCATGACAGGTTGATCTATCACAGCTCTGGCCCAGCGGGTGCCTGTTGACTCTTGTGTAAGACACAATCATGTGCTTGGCTGGGTAAAGGGCTTGGGTTTCTTGGAACTGGGTCACATCAGATTCAGTTAGAATATGACACAGAGTGACCCCCAGAGGGTGGGAGTCAGTGATGTCATTTGTATGACTGACGGTCCACCTACAGCATCATTCCTCTGGTTTTTTCTGCTCCTGTTCTTTGTCTGTGTGAAGGCAGTTTAAGGTCACTCTGCTGCTGGGAGGATGGCCTCGTCACACACAGCTAACAGGCTGCGCTGCATATCTGACATCTGTATAGTGAGATGATGGAGATCCCTCCATCATTTCAACAGTTTATGATGCAAAATTC